>NC_069503.1:8645775-8749878 GCF_027579735.1 Bombina bombina | reverse complement strand
ATTCCGATGCCGAGAATTCCCTGTTTTTATAGTATTGAGCTACGCTCTGCTTCTTCTCCTGCGCCCTGGTACTGCCCATCTTGTTAGCATGGGTTACTACGTTTAGCTAGTACCTGATTGCCGCCTCCCTGGTCCATGTTTATTCAGACGGTCGTTAGTTCTTGTGTTGCCACAATAAACGTGACCTGCGGGTTTTCTCTAACCATAAAAAGTTGTTGTGTCGTTATTTTGTTGTGTTATTTATTTCTACGTTTAGAAACTAAGTTGAGTTTATGTTAAACCAAGAATGTATATAGTTATAAGTTATTCTTTCCACAGAGGAGGATATGGCATTTAATCCCTTAAGGAAATGTAAGGCAAATTGCCTGGAATGCACATAAGGGTTAAGGCCAAGACGGAGGAGGGGAGTGTTGTGTTGTGTGTGTGAAACAATGTTGCAGAAAGAGAGGAGGGGTTCCAGCTTACCTTTTTAAGCCCAGTACAGGAAGCACATGTCCTCTTTCTGCTGTTTTTCTCAAAGTTTTCCCCACCCTTCCCTCCCTTTGTTTATTATTTTGCAATCAGTAGGGGGATCCGTCCTTATGGTGGTCCCCAGGGACTAGGGCTATCCGAAGGCATGATGAGGGCTAACCAGCCTATTTCTGTAAGTCCAAGGACGTTAAGTTTCAGCTCCCCAGGTATTTCAATCTGGTTTACGCACCTTTTTGATCCTGGCCCTTACTGGTACGGAGTGGTGGTTTGCACCCTGGGCTGGCGGGTGGACAGTGTCCGGGGGCAGGATGTGATTGAGGTAGAGTGACGGCACTTCCGGCCAGGGGTGAAGTCCCCAGACACTCGTCTGGGGTGTTCCCTGCCCGTGTGATTCCGATGCCGAGAATTCCCTGTTTTTATAGTATTGAGCTACGCTCTGCTTCTTCTCCTGCGCCCTGGTACTGCCCATCTTGTTAGCATGGGTTACTACGTTTAGCTAGTACCTGATTGCCGCACCCCTGGTCCATGTTTATTCAGACGGTCGTTAGTTCTTGTGTTGCCACAATAAACGTGACCTGCGGGTTTTCTCTAACCATAAAAAGTTGTTGTGTCGTTATTTTGTTGTGTTATTTATTTCTACGTTTAGAAACTAAGTTGAGTTTATGTTAAACCAAGAATGTATATAGTTATAAGTTATTCTTTCCACAGAGGAGGATATGGCATTTAATCCCTTATGTATAATAATGTGTGTATATAATGTATAATAATGTGTGTGTGTATATAATGTATGATAATGTGTGTGTATAATGTATAATAATGTGTATGTATAATGTATAATAATGTGTGTGTATAATGTATAATAATGTGTGTGTGTATATATAATGTATAATAATGTGTGTGTATATAATGTATAATAATGTGTGTGTATAATGTATAATAATGTGTGTATAATGTATAATAATGTGTGTGTATATATAATGTATAATAATGTGTGTGTGTATATAATGTATAATAATGTGTGTGTGTATAATGTATAATAATGTGTGTGTGTGTGTATAATGTGTAATAATGTGTGTGTGTGTGTGTGTATAATGTGTAATAATATGTGTGTGTATAATGCATAATAATGTGTGTGTGTGTGTGTGTATAATGTATAATAATGTGTGTGTGTGTGTGTATAATGTATAATAATGTGTGTGTGTGTATAATGTATAATAATGTGTGTGTGTATAATGTATAATAATGTGTGTGTGTATAATGCATAATAATGTGTGTGTGTATAATGTATAATAATGTGTGTGTGTGTATAATGTATAATAATGTGTGTGTGTGTATAATGTATAATAATGTGTGTGTGTATAATGTATAATAATGTGTGTGTGTGTATATAATGTATAATAATGTGTGTGTGTGTGTGTGTATAATGTATAATAATGTGTGTGTATAATGTATAAATAATGTGTGTGTGTGTATAATGTATAATAATGTGTGTGTGTATAATGTATAATAATGTGTGTGTATAATGTATAATAATGTGTGTGTATATATAATGTATAATAATGTGTGTGTGTATATAATGTATAATAATGTGTGTGTGTATAATGTATAATAATGTGTGTTTATAATGTATAATAATGTGTGTATAATGTATAATAATGTGTGTGTGTATAATGTATAATAATATGTGTGTGTATAATGTATAATAATGTGTGTGTGTGTGTATAATGTATAATAATGTGTGTGTATATAATGTATAATAATGTGTGTGTGTGTATAATGTATAATAATGTGTGTGTGTGTGTGTATAATGTATAATAATGTGTGTGTGTATAATGTATAATAATGTGTGTGTGTATAATGTATAAATAATGTGTGTGTGTGTGTATAATGTATAATAATGTGTGTGTGTGTGTGTATAATGTATAATAATGTGTGTGTATAATGTATAATAATGTGTGTGCATATATAATGTATAATAATGTGTGTGTGTATATAATGTATAATAATGTGTGTGTGTATAATGTATAATAATGTGTATATAATGTATAATAATGTGTGTGTGTATAATGTATAATAATGTGTGTATATAATGTATAATAATGTGTGTGTATAATGTATAATAATGTGTGTTTATAATGTATAATAATGTGTGTATAATGTATAATAATGTGTGTGTATATAATGTATAATAATGTGTGTGTGTATAATGTATAATAATGTGTGTGTGTGTGTGTATAATGTATAAATAATGTGTGTGTGTGTATAATGTATAATAATGTGTGTATAATGTATAATAATGTGTGTGTGTGTATACTGTATAATAATGTGTGTATAATGTATAATAATGTGTGTGTAATGTATGTATGTATAATAATGTGTGTGTATAATGTATAATAATGTGTGTATAATGTATAATAATGTGTGTGTGTATAATGTATAATAATGTGTGTGTATAATGTATAATAATGTGTGTGTGTATAATGTATAATAATGTGTGTGTGTATAATAAATAATAATGTGTGTGTATAATGTATAATAATGTGTGTGTATATAATGTATAATAATGTGTGTGTATAATGTATAATAATGTGTGTGTGTATATAATGTATAATAATGTGTGTGTATAATGTATAATAATGTGTGTGTATATAATGTGTGATAATGTGTGTGTATAATGTATAATAATGTGTATGTATAATGTATAATAATGTGTGTGTATAATGTATAATAATATGTGTGTGTGTGTATAATGTATAATAATATGTGTGTGTGTGTATAATGTATAATAATGTGTGTGTGTATATATAATGTATAATAATGTGTGTGTATAATGTATAATAATGTGTGTATAATGTATAATAATGTGTGTGTATATATAATGTATAATAATGTGTGTGTGTATAATGTATAATAATGTGTGTGTGTATAATGTATAATAATGTGTGTGTGTGTGTATATAATGTATAATAATGTGTGTGTGTGTATAATGTATAATAATGTGTGTGTATAATGTATAAATAATGTGTGTGTGTGTGTATAATGTATAATAATGTGTGTGTGTGTGTATATAATGTATAATAATGTGTGTGTGTATAATGTATAATAATGTGTGTGTATAATGTATAATAATGTGTGTGTATATATAATGTATAATAATGTGTGTGTGTGTATATAATGTATAATAATGTGTGTGTGTATATAATGTATAATAATGTGTGTGTGTATATAATGTATAATAATGTGTGTGTATAATGTATAACAATGTGTGTGTATATAATGTATAATAATGTGTGTGTGTATAATGTATAATAATGTGTGTGTGTATAATGTATAATAATGTGTGTTTATAATTTATAATAATGTGTGTATAATGTATAATAATGTGTGTGTGTATAATGTATAATAATATGTGTGTGTATAATGTATAATAATGTGTGTGTGTGTGTGTATAATGTATAAATAATGTGTGTGTGTGTATATAATGTATAATAATGTGTGTGTATAATGTATAATAATGTGTGTGTATATAATGTGTGTGTGTATAATGTATAATAATGTGAGTGTGTGTATAATGTATAATAATGTGTGTGTGTATAATGTATAATAATGTGTGTGTGTATAATGTATAATAATGTGTGTTTATAATGTATAATAATGTGTGTATAATGTATAATAATATGTGTGTGTATAATGTATAATAATGTGTGTGTGTGTTAATGTGTGTGTGTGTGTGTGTATAATGTATAAATAATGTGTGTGTGTGTATATAATGTATAATAATGTGTGTGTATAATGTATAATAATGTGTGTGTATAATGTATAATAATGTGTGTGTATAATGTATAATAATGTGTGTGTATATAATGTGTGTGTGTATAATGTATAATAATGTGAGTGTGTGTATAATGTATAATAATGTGTTTGTGTATAATGTATAATAATGTGAGTGTGTGTATAATGTATAATAATGTGTGTATAATGTATAATAATGTGTGTGTATAATGTATAATAATGTGTGTGTATAATGTATAATAATGTGTGTGTATATAATGTATAATAATGTGTGTGTGTATAATGTATAATAATGTGTGTGTATAATGTATAATAATGTGTGTGTGTGTGTGTATAATGTATAATAATGTGTGTATAATGTATAATAATGTGTGTATGTATAATGTATAATAATGTGTGTGTATAATGTATAATAATGTGTGTGTATATAATGTATAATAATGTGTGTGTGTATAATGTATAATAATGTGTGTGTATAATGTATAATAATGTGTGTGTGTGTGTGTGTGTGTGTGTATAATGTATAATAATGTGTGTGTATAATGTACAATAATGTGTGTGTCTATATAATGTATGATAATGTGTGTGTGTATAATGTATAATAATGTGTGTGTATAATGTATTAATGTGTGTGTGTATAATGTATAATAATGTGTGTGTATAATGTATAATAATGTGTGTGTATAATGTATAATAATGTGTGTGTGTATAATGTATAATAATGTGTGTGTCTATATAATGTATGATAATGTGTGTGTGTATAATGTATAATAATGTGTGTGTATAATGTATAATAATGTGTGTGTATAATGTATAATAATGTGTGTGTATATAATGTATAATAATGTGTGTGTGTATAATGTATAATAATGTGTGTGTGTGTGTGTGTATAATGTATAATAATGTGTGTGTATAATGTATAATAATGTGTGTGTCTATATCATGTATGATAATGTGTGTGTGTATAATGTATAATAATGTGTGTGTATAATGTATTAATGTGTGTGTGTATAATGTATAATAATGTGTGTGTATAATGTATTAATGTGTGTGTGTATAATGTATAATAATGTGTGTGTATAATGTATAATAATGTGTGTGTATAATGTATTAATGTGTGTGTGTATAATGTATAATAATGTGTGTGTATAATGTATTAATGTGTGTGTGTATAATGTATAATAATGTGTGTGTATAATGTATAATAATGTGTGTGTATAATGTATTAATGTGTGTGTGTATAATGTATAATAATGTGTGTGTATAATGTATAATAATGTGTGTGTATAATGTATAATAATGTGTGTGTGTATAATGTATAATAATGTGTGTGTCTATATAATGTATGATAATGTGTGTGTGTATAATGTATAATAATGTGTGTGTGTATAATGTATAATAATGTGTGTGTCTATATAATGTATGATAATGTGTGTGTGTATAATGTATAATAATGTGTGTGTGTATAATGTATAATAATGTGTGTGTGTATATAATGTATAATAATGTGTGTGTGTATATAATGTATAATAATGTGTGTGTGTATAATGTATAATAATGTGTGTGTATAATGTATAATAATGTGTGTGTGTCTAATGTATAATAATGTGTGTGTGTATAATGTATAATAATGTGTGTGTGTATAATGTATAATAATGTGTGTGTGTGTGTGTATAATGTATAATAATGTGTGTGTGTATATAATGTATAATAATGTGTGTGGGTATAATGTATAATAATGTGTGTGTATAATGTATAATAATGTGTGTGTATAATGTATAATAATGTGTGTGTCTATATAATGTATAATAATGTGTGTGTGTGTATATAATGTATAATAATGTGTGTGTGTGTATAATGTATAATAATGTGTGTGTATATAATGTATAATAATGTGTGTGTATAATGTATAATAATGTGTGTGTGTGTGTATAATGTATAATAATGTGTGTACATAATGTATAATAATGTGTGTGTGTGTATAATGTATAATAATGTGTGTGTGTATAATGTATAATAATGTGTGTGTATAATGTATAATAATGTGTGTGTATAATGTATAATAATGTGTGTGTCTATATAATGTATAATAATGTGTGTGTCTATATAATGTATAATAATGTGTGTGTATAATGTATAATAATGTGTGTGTATATAATGTATAATAATGTGTGTGTGTGTATAATGTATAATAATGTGTGTGTGTATAATGTATAATAATGTGTGTGTATAATGTATAATAATGTGTGTGTATAATGTATAATAATGTGTGTGTCTATATAATGTATAATAATGTGTGTGTCTATATAATGTATAATAATGTGTGTGTATAATGTATAATAATGTGTCTGTATAATGTATAATAATGTGTGTATAATGTATAATAATGTGTGTGTATAATGTATAATAATGTGTGTGTATATAATGTATAATAATGTGTGTGTGTGTGTATAATGTATAATAATGTGTGTGTATATAATGTATAATAATGTGTGTGTATAATGTATAATAATGTGTGTGTGTGTATAATGTATAATAATGTGTGTGTGTGTATAATGTATAATAATGTGTGTACATAATGTATAATAATGTGTGTGTGTGTGTGTGTATAATGTATAATAATGTGTGTGTGTGTATAATGTATAATAATGTGTGTACATAATGTATAATAATGTGTGTGTGTGTGTATAATGTATAATAATGTGTGTGTGTATATAATGTATAATAATGTGTGTGGGTATAATGTATAATAATGTGTTTGTGTATAATGTATAATAATGTGTGTGTCTATATAATGTATAATAATGTGTGTGTGTGTGTGTGTATAATGTATAATAATGTGTGTGTGTATAATGTATAATAATGTGTGTGTGTGTATAATGTATAATAATATGTGTGTATAATGTATAATAATGTGTGTGTGTATAATGTATAATAATGTGTGTGTATAATGTATAATAATGTGTGTGTGTGTGTATAATGTATAATAATGTGTGTGTATAATGTATAATAATGTGTGTGTGTGTATAATGTATAATAATGTGTGTATAATGTATAATAATGTGTGTGTGTGTATAATGTATAATAATGTGTGTGTGTATAATGTATAATAATGTGTGTGTGTGTATAATGTATAATAATGTGTGTGTCTATATAATGTATGATAATGTGTGTGTATAATGTATAATAATGTGTGTGTATAATGTATAATAATGTGTGTATATAATGTATAATAATGTGTGTGTATAATGTATAATAATGTGTGTGTGTGTATAATGTATAATAATGTGTGTGTGTGTATATAATGTATAATAATGTGTGTGTCTATATAATGTATGATAATGTGTGTGTATAATGTATAATAATGTGTGTGTATAATGTATAATAATGTGTGTGTGTATAATGTATAATAATGTGTGTGTATAATGTATAATAATGTGTGTGTATAATGTATAATAATGTGTGTGTATAATGTATAATAATGTGTGTGTCTATATAATGTATAATAATGTGTGTATATAATGTATAATAATGTGTGTGTATATAATGTATAATAATATGTGTGTGTATATAATGTATAATAATGTGTGTGTGTGTGTGTGTATAATGTATAATAATGTGTGTGTATATAATGTATAATAATGTGTGTGTGTATAATGTATAATAATGTGTGTATATAATGTATAATAATGTGTGTGTATATAATGTATAATAATGTGTGTGTATAATGTATAATAATGTGTGTGTGTGTGTGTATAATGTATAATAATGTGTGTGTGTATAATGTATAATAATGTGTGTGTGTATAATGTATAATAATGTGTGTGTATAATGTATAATAATGTGTATGTATAATAATGTGTGTGTCTATATAATGTATGATAATGTGTGTATAATGTATAATAATGTGTGTGTATAATGTATAATAATGTGTGTATATAATGTATAATAATGTGTGTGTATATAATGTGTGATAATGTGTGTATAATGTATAATAATGTGTGTGTGTATAATGTATAATAATGTGTGTGTATAATGTATAATAATGTGTGTGTATATAATGTATAATAATGTGTGTGTATGTATAATGTATAATAATGTGTGTGTGTATATAATGTATAATAATGTGTGTATAATGTATAATAATGTGTGTGTCTATATAATGTATGATAATGTGTGTGTATAATGTATAATAATGTGTGTATATAATGTATAATAATGTGTGTGTATAATGTATAATAATGTGTGTGTGTGTATAATGTATAATAATGTGTGTGTATATAATGTATAATAATGTGTGTGTGTGTGTATAATGTATAATAATGTGTGTGTATATAATGTATAATAATGTGTGTGTGTGTATAATGTATAATAATGTGTGTGTATATAATGTATAATAATGTGTGTGTGTGTATAATGTATAATAATGTGTGTGTATATAATGTATAATAATGTGTGTGTGTGTATAATGTATAATAATGTGTGTGTATATAATGTATAATAATGTGTGTGTATAATGTATAATAATGTGTGTGTGTATAATGTATAATAATGTGTGTATAATGTATAATAATGTGTGTGTGTATAATGTATAATAATATGTGTGTATAATGTATAATAATGTGTGTGTATATAATGTATAATAATGTGTGTGTATAATGTATAATAATGTGTGTGTGTGTATAATGTATAATAATGTGTGTGTGTGTATAATGTATAATAATGTGTGTACATAATGTATAATAATGTGTGTGTATAATGTATAATGTATAATAATGTGTGTGTGTGTGTATAATGTATAATAATGTGTGTATAATGTATAATAATGTGTGTATAATGTATAATAATGTGTGTGTGTATAATGTATAATAATGTGTGTTTGTTTATAATGTATAATAATGTGTGTTTGTTTATAATGTATAATAATGTGTGTGTCTATATAAATGTATAATAATGTGTGTGTCTATATAATGTATGATAATGTGTGTGTATAATGTATAATAATGTGTGTGTGTATATAATGTATAATAATGTGTGTGTGTATATAATGTATAATAATGAGTGTGTGTATATAATGTATAATAATGTGTGTGTATATAATGTATAATAATGTGTGTGTATAATGTATAATAATGTGTGTATATATAATGTATAATAATGTGTGTGTGTATATAATGTATAATAATGTGTGTGTGTATATAATGTATAATAATGAGTGTGTGTATATAATGTATAATAATGTGTGTGTATATAATGTATAATAATGTGTGTGTATATATAATGTATAATAATGTGTGTGTATAATGTATAATAATGTGTGTGTATAATGTATAATAATGAGTGTGTGTATATAATGTATAATAATGTGTGTGTGTATAATGTATAATAATGTGTGTATATAATGTATAATAATATGTGTGTGTATAATGTATAATAATGTGTGTGTATATAATGTATAATAATGTGTGTGTATAATGTATAATAATGTGTATGTATAATGTATAATAATGTGTGTGTGTGTATAATGTATAATAATGTGTGTGTATATAATGTATAATAATGTGTGTGTATAATGTATAATAATGTGTGTGTGTATAATGTATAATAATGTGTATGTGTGTAATGTATAATAATGTGTGTGTATATATAATGTATAATAATGTGTGTGTGTATAATGTATAATAATGTGTGTGTATATAATGTATAATAATGTGTGTGTATATATAATGTATAATAATGTGTGTGTGTGTGTGTATAATGTATAATAATGTGTGTGTGTATAATGTATAATAATGTGTGTGTATATAATGTATAATAATGAGTGTGTGTGTATATAATGTATAATAATGTGTGTGTATAATGTATAATAATGTGTGTGTATATAATGTATAATAATGTGTGTGTATAATGTATAATAATGTGTGTGTATAATGTATAATAATGTGTGTGTGTATAATGTATAATAATGTGTGTGTATATAATGTATAATAATGTGTGTGTATAATGTATAATAATGTGTGTGTGTATAATGTATAATAATGTGTGTGTATATAATGTATAATAATGTGTGTGTATAATGTATAACAATGTGTGTGTATATAATGTATAATAATGTGTGTGTATGTATAATGTATAATAATGTGTGTGTATATAATGTATAATAATGTGTGTGTATATAATGTATACTAATGTGTGTGTATAATGTATAATAATGTGTGTGTGTGTGTGTGTGTGTATAATGTATAATAATGTGTGTGTATATAATGTATAATAATGTGTGTGTGTGTATAATGTATAATAATGTGTGTGTATATAATGTATAATAATGTGTGTGTATAATGTATAATAATGTGTGTGTGTGTATATAATGTATAATAATGTGTGTGTATAATGTATAATAATGTGTGTGTGTGTATAATGTATAATAATGTGTGTGTGTGTATAATGTGTGTACATAATGTATAATAATGTGTGTGTGTGTGTGTATAATGTATAATAATGTGTGTGTGTGTATAATGTATAATAATGTGTGTACATAATGTATAATAATGTGTGTGTGTGTGTATAATGTATAATAATGTGTGTGTGTGTATAATGTATAATAATGTGTGTGTATAATGTATAATAATGTGTGTGTGTGTATAATGTATAATAATGTGTGTGTATATAATGTATAATAATGTGTGTGTATAATGTATAATAATGTGTGTGTATAATGTATAATAATGTGTGTGTGTATAATGTATAATAATGTGTGTGTGTGTATAATGTATAATAATGTGTGTGTGTATAATGTATAATAATGTGTGTGTGTGTGTGTGTGTGTATATAATGTATAATAATGTGTGTGTGTATATAATGTATAATAATGTGTGTGTATAATGTATAATAATGTGTGTGTATAATGTATAATAATGTGTGTGTATAATGTATAATAATGTGTGTGTGTGTATAATGTATAATAATGTGTGTGTGTATAATGTATAATAATGTGTGTGTGTATAATGTATAATAATGTGTGTGTATAATGTATAATAATGTGTGTGTGTGTGTGTGTGTGTGTATATAATGTATAATAATGTGTGTGTGTATATAATGTATAATAATGTGTGTGTATAATGTATAATAATGTGTGTGTATAATGTATAATAATGTGTGTGTGTGTATAATGTATAATAATGTGTGTGTGTATAATGTATAATAATGTGTGTGTGTATAATGTATAATAATGTGTGTGTATATAATGTATAATAATGTGTGTGTATAATGTATAATAATGTGTGTGTGTGTAATGTATAATAATGTGTGTGTGTATAATGTATAATAATGTGTGTGTGTATAATGTATAATAATGTGTGTGTAAAACAGTCAATATCACTGTCCAGCACTTTGTTTTTTTACTCACGTGCAAGCTGCTGGGGCCTGCAACCCCAAACAATCAAATGTAAAAATAAAACACCATAGTTGCCAACATTCGAAAACAATTTCCAGGGACACTTTGCAGCTATCAATTACCTGCATGAAATGTTTTACCACACCCTCTGCCATAAAGTACCGCCCACTTTGCCAAACCCACATAATTAGCATAATGTAGCTCCGCCTATTTATTATGGGGCTGATTATACAATATATAAATATAAATATATAGATATATAGATATATATAGATATATATATATATATATATATATATAGGGAAGTACGAAAAAGGTGCAGTAGACAATACTCCATAAAAATAAACACCTAGATTTCGAGTTTTGCGTTAGAAGGGGTGCGTTAGCTACGCTTCTTTTGGTATTACGAGTTTTAAAACAAGCTCCTAACGCGACTCATAACGCATATATTTTATACGCGTAATCACGCCCGCGTTAGACAGTCTCCCATAGAGATCACTGAGAAATCAGAAAAGCACGCTTTTTTCAACTAACACTCGATCTCGCGAGAAATACGCACTGCTCGGTCATATGACCTATACCACATAATGCACAATAAAAACAAAAATGAAAATGTAATAACAACAATCACAAAACATAGCACACACGCATTACACATTCACAAGCGGGGAAAATAAAACATTACACTAAACGAGGAATACACATATACCTTACGATCCGGAAAAACAGAACAAAACAACACAAAAAAAAAATGTGCACTCGTACACAATCAAAACACTTGTATTCAACATTACAGAATATTAGTACAAACGAACATTCACAACACTTCACAAATACGACACCATCACAAATCAACGTTGACATTTACACATAATACTATTGGACAATGTCATGGAAAACGATCACTATGACATCATCGCATTCTACACATTCCACAAATACTAACTCAATATGAGCATGCGCAAATTCACACAACTAATACACATTGCACACATATTAATTACTAACAAAGCACACATGAACACAATTTACATGGCAAACCGGTACATCATTATTCATTTACACAGGGTATATAAGCAAGACACAAGCATGGCTTCTTTGACTGTGTTGCTGGTGGGTTTTTGGAGATTAGAGATAAGGGCTAGATTTATCAAGCCCCTGCGGCAGCAAGTTCTCAAAAGAACTTGCTTGCCGCGATTTATCAAGCAGCGGTCACCAGACCGCTGCTTCCCTAACATCTTCGCCACCTCTATTGTGGTGAAATTAAATCTCCTCGGTCGAGTCCGACCGAGGAGATTGACAGCTCCTGCCCGCGCATGATTGGCTGTGCGCGGGCAGGGGGCGGGATATACGCGCCCCTGTACGCCTCAGCGTTGATAAATCTAGCCTAGTGAGTTATTATATTTATATAATTATAATCTAGTGAGTTATTGTGAGAGTTAGTGTGAGTTAGTGTTATTGGGAGAGTTAGTGTTAGTGTTATTGTGAGTGAGTTAGTGTTATTGTGCGAGTTAGTGGTAGTGTGAGTTAGTGGTAGTGTGAGTTAGTTAGTGGTGGTGTGAGTTAGTTGTAGTGTGAGATAGGAAGAGAGCGGTAGTGAGCGAGAGTTGGTTTGGTTGAGTGTGCGAGTGCTTTTTCTGTATACGTAACACATTTACACACAAACACATTCAATACATACATACACTTATCAATAACACTACATACACTCCATACCCCATACCCTCTCATACTACACTCCATACCCCGTTCCCTGTATTCCCATTCCCTTTCATCCCATACCCCATTCCCTGTAATCCCATACCCCATTCCTTTTAAGCCCATACCCATCCCATTGTTACATTTAGTTTATATATCCTCATTTTAGTCTTCTTATACGTTTTTGTTTGTTAAATACTCCTTAGGCTCTTTTATTTATATCACTTTCACACTTTGAGCACTTTTTTTGTCTTTTTATTTATTTATTTTGACCCCCTTTTATTTGGGCACATTCACTTTTTGTTGTAGGAGTTAGGGATCAGTGTATGGAAGACATGGAAGAGGAGGGCAGGCAGGAGATTAGTCAGGGGAGAGGGAGGGGGAGAAGGAGAGGGAGAGGAACAGGACAGGAAGGGGGACAGGAAGCGGGGGAGGAAGCGGTGGGTGGACCCAGCAACTTAGTTCAAGATGAACAAGTGGCTGGGCCCAGTGGCGGACAGAGTAGGGCTTCACAGTCCGGGAAACAGAGGACACCATAACAGGGGAAGGCCAAGCTGACTAGGGAGGCGAGGTATACTATGGAGGAGAAGGAGGCCCTCATAGAGGCATATGTGCCAAGGGCTAGGAGGCTACAAGCTCAGAAGACCACCCCGAGGGACAAGAGGAAGCTCTGGCTGGAGATCAGGGATGCAGTTAATGCAGTAGGGGGCCACAACAGGGATGTCGAATCCATTAAACATCGCTACCAGGACTGCAAAATGGAGCTAAAAAAATAAATATCTCGGGAGTACCAACATGCAACCGCAGCTGGTGGCGGGCCTCCAATGACCGTGGAGTATACCCGATGGGAGGATATGCTGCGTCCCAGCATCTCCGAGGCGGCCATAGTCGGTATCGGAGGAGTCGATACCAGGAACCTGCCACTCTCATCTGACGGTAAGCTCATTTAATAGTCTTTCAACATCAAAAATAAAGAATGTATTTAAGAATATGATTAATGCTATTATGCTTGTTTACACATTATTACGTAAACGCATTCACAATTACTTTGCGATTACATTAGTATCTAGGCTACAGGTTAGGTGTGCATTTAAACAGACTGAAAACAAAATCAAAAACATTCAGATTGACCAGATAGATATCACAAATACGGTTTGGAAAATGCGGAAATCGTATTGATTGTTATACTTCAAAGTGGATTAATGAGGCTGCATTTGTAATTCTATTGTAAGCAAAAGCATTTACATCTTTATTTGGAACTATGCTAATATATACATTTCTTTCTTTTTGCAATATACAGAGTCTGGGGAGGAGCCAGCACAGCAACCACAGGCTCCTCCTTCACCCAGGTATGAGAGTGGTGGTGATCAATTGCCACCTTGGGGAGACATCGAAGACATCCCTCTATACTCACAATAAGAAGCGGCCCCCACTGCCGAAGAGATCCCTGCTCCAGCAGACCCTCTTGCACCAGCAGACCCTCGTGCACCAGCAGACCCTCGTGCACCAGCAGTACCTGAGGAGGAGGAGAAAGCCGAGGTGCAGGTAAGGCTGGATTTTCAAGAACAGATGAGTGCCTCCCGGAGGGAAAATATTTAAACTCGAGTCCAGATGTCAGAAGATATTCGTGCCATTCGAGAAGGACAAAGAGAAATTATACAAGGCCAAAACCAGCTTGTGCAGATTTTCCAAGATCTATTTCAGTTCCTCCGGGAGGCGCATGCTGGGTCATCTGCAGCTGGGCCATCTGAACCTGGTCCATCTGCTACTGGGCCATCTACTCCTGGTACTCCTCAATCTCCTCCTCAGCCTGGTCATCCCAGTACTCCTCCTTCCCCTCTTCCCCAAACATCTCCCATGAGAACTCGTCGGAGGGGGCAGTTGCCCCCCCCCCAGAGCCTCAGATTCGTGGGAAGAGGGGAAGGAAGAGGAAGTAAGTATTTTTTGGTATATATTTTTTGGGTTATTTAATGTGTAATAGATAGGTATGTGATGATGTGGTCTTCTTACACTTGTGGACCACACTCTGAATATAATCTGCTTCTATGGGACCGGGTCCATGGAGGCAGATTTTTTTGCAGAGTGTGGGTTACAAGTGTGTGGACACCACATCATCACATACCTATCCTTGTTCATTCCATTGATTGGTTTCTGTGATGTGATGCCCGAACTGTTTCCCTAATCTCAAACAAAATGACCATTACAATTATACATGATGGCATATTACGGTTTGAATGCCAATAACACAACTTAAAGGGACAGTCTGAACATTATTGTTGTTTACAAAGAAAACACTGTATTACGCATTATCAAGTTTTGAAAAAAAGAAATTAGAGAAATACACGTGTGACTTATGTGATTACCCTTGTATCTATGCCTCTGAAAAATTACCACTTATTTATGTTATTTTGACAGACCAACATTTTAGCCAATCACTGATCAATCCAGGGTCACTATGCTGTATGAGCTCAATGTTTTCTATATGAAATTTAGAACAAAATGCCCTCTAGTGGTCAAAATTAATTCAGATTACATGCACTCTTCAAGCTCTAAGAAATGAGCCGATGAACCTCCTAGGTTTAGCTATCGACTAAGAATAACAAGAGAACTATGATAAATTGGTGAGAAACGTTTGAGATAAAAAAAAATTTTTTTAAAAAAAGAAGCTTTTTTCAACATTAAAATCATTATTGGTTTTCAAGACTGTCCCTTTGATTGTTGGTATATCTACATGTACTTGTTCAAACAAGAAAATATTGGAATAGGATTTCTAATGACGTGTTACATCAACTCTATTTTCTTAAAGAGAAATTATTGTGTTTGAATTTTTTTAAGTAAGACATTTAATGTAGAAGGAATATCGTTTCAGGTCCTTTTATGAGTTACTTTAGAAATGTATGCTCACACTAATATATTTGGAGATTAAACAATGTGGAACTCATACATGACACAATACTCAACATTTACATTAAAGGGACAGTATACAATCATTTTCAGACAACTGCATGTAATAGATACTACTATAAACAACCAGATGACCACATACTGATATCAAAATCCATGAGAAAACGGTTTAAAGACTTACTTAGAAAATCTGTTTAGCTATGTTGAAAAGATAGCTGGAAAGCCCATTCCAAGTGGAAAATAAGACAATACCCCTTCATTTGCATATGAAAAGACCCTTTACACAAACAGGAGCAAGCTGGAGAAGGTAGCTGATGGTACTCACATCAAACCTTGAGGCTTGGGGAGGAGTCAGAAAATCACTGCAATGTTATTTAAACATAATCAAAAATAGACATTTATTATAAAAAAAACCAATATAGAAATAGATAGAAAAAACATATATGTGTTTTAAAAATGAGTGTGTAATGACCCTATAAGAAAAAATACCACGATATAACATCTTGAAAAAGTAGGCATCTCATATATTTAGCATATGATAAAGGTCAATGCATATTGATTACTTGATTCAAATACAATAGGCCATATTTCTGAATATGATATGTTAAAAATTATACACAACACAGTCATTATTCATATAAAGGAACATATTGTTGAGAAACATATTAAACAAGATGGACTATATCCATGGATTCGCACTTGCCTCAAAATATCGTATGCAGGAAAAATTTTGCTTTCATTCGTTTATTCAACGAGACAGCCATCAAAAGAGAATGTTGTGTTCTTTATCAGCTATGGATCAACAATGTACATGATTCACACAATCCATACTCGCCATGGTTTTAAACTTGGCTTCTCATTCACAAACGTGGGTTACGTGCAAATTCAAATATTGCGGGACTACGTAATCCAATCAGACGGTTTTTCAACCTTGGCATGTGACGTCTTAATTAACATGGCACATCGTTGATCGCGTAAAAACGCCATCCAATCAAAGGCGCTTCCTTGATTGCGTAAAAACGCCATACAATCAAAGGCGCATCATTGATCGCGTAAAAATGCCATACAATCAAAGGCGCATCGTTGATCGCGTAAAACCGCAATCCAATCAAAGGCGCATTCTTGATCGCGTAAAAATGCCATCCAATCAAAGGCGCATCCTTGATCGCGTAAAAACGTCATACAATAAAGGGCGCATCCATGATTGCAGAAAAACGTCAGCCAATACAAAGACTCATTGGACAGCTTGGCAGGTGACGTCTTAAGCAACATGGCGCATCCTTGATCGAGTAAAAACGTCAGCCAATACAAGGACTCATTTGACAGCTTGGCATATCAATAAGAAACATATTTATATTTAATAAACTAGTATGCGCTATATTGCTAGCTATGAATGTCACGCTAGATAACGTAATACTGTGATATATGAAATCGAATCCATTATTGAAAATAAAGAGATATTTCAGTAGAAGCAGAGGATTATTAACTAAACTTTTTGCAAGCAGCACGGTTTAAATAGACATAAAAACAACATTTTAGGTTACACGATGATGTACGACATTGCATATTGAAATACATTTTAAAAATAAATGTAAATCTTTGGATTGTTTTGTTTCATGTCCCTTTAACTGAGAAATAATGCTAGGAGATGCATTAGGAAAATAGGGATGTGTTATATATTATATGTTACCTATAGCTATGGTGTCCATCTTTACCATTTAAAAGGTACACATGAGAAATACATATGTCATTGATGTTTTCAGATATGTTTATATTTTTTGGGAATAACAATAATGACACATGTATTGATCAAACGTGTCACTTATTCAAGTTTAAATATGGTCAGAATATCTATGGCCATATATCGTTGCATAATTAAATATAAAAATTAATAAGAGAAAGTCACTCCTGGGATCATGTGTTAAAGGTGCATCAATTCACGAATAGTTTATAAATGAACACATGGATGTGAAAATAAAATAAAAAATAAATATATATATATATATATATATATATATATATATACAAACAGCAATATATATATATATATATATATATATATATATATAGATAGAGAGAGAGAGAGAGAGAGAGAGAGAGAAATTCATTCCTATCAAATTAAATTGGAGATGTAAATATTAATGTCATTTACAATTGTATAGAATTCAATCAATGACATGAATAAAGAGGACAAAGAATAGTGGAATGACATGTATTTTATTATTATGTCATAAAACATAAAGAAATAAGATAACGTTGACCAAAAACATGTTAAAAAATCAGAAACATTGAAGCCATCTGACAAGGTGAAAGAGTGCATCACATTCCTCGGAGGGAGTTGACAAGGGGCAACACAGCCCCATTGGAGCCATTTGACAAGGTGAAAGAGTGCATCACAGTCCTTGGAGGGAGTTGACAAAGGCCAACACAGCCCCATTGGAACCATCTGACAAGGTGAAAGAGTGCATCACAGTCCTTGGAGGGAGTTGACAAGGGCCAAAACAGCCCCATTGGAGCCATTTGACAAGGTGAAAGAGTGCATCACAGTCATTGGAGGGAGTTGACAAGGGCCAACAAAGGCCAACACAGCCCCATTGGAGCCATTTTACAAGGTGAAAGAGTGCATCACAGTCCTTGGAGGGAGTTGACAAGGTCCAGCACAGCCCCATTGGAGCCATTTGACAAGGTAAAAGAGTGCATCACAGTCCTTGGAGGGAATTGACAAGGGCCAACACAGCCCCATTGGAGCCATTTGACAAGGTGAAAGAGTGCATCACAGTCCTTGGAGGGAGTTGACAAGGGCCAACAAAGGCCAGCACAGCCCCATTGGAGCCATTTGACAAGGTGAAAGAGTGCATCACAGTCCTTGGAGGGAGTTGACAAGGGCCAGCACAGCCCCATTGGAGCCATCTGACAAGGTGAAAGAGTGCATCACAGTCCTTGGAGGGAGTTGATAAGGGCCAACACAGCCCCATTGGAGCCATTTGACAAAGTGAAAGAGTGCATCACAGTCCTTGGAGGGAGTTGACAAAGGCCAACAAAGGCCAGCACAGCCCCATTGGAGCCATTTGACAAGGTGAAAGAGTGCATCACAGTCCTTGGAGGGAGTTGACAAGGGCCAACACAGCCCCATTGGAGCCATTTGACAAGGTAAAATAGTGCATCACAGTCCTTGGAGGGAGTTGACAAGGGCCAACAAAGGCCAGCACAGCCCCATTGGAGCCATTTGACAAGGTGAAAGAGTGCATCACAGTCCTTGGAGGGAGTTGACAAGGGCCAACACAGCCCCATTGGAGCCATTTGACAAGGTAAAAGAGTGCATCACAGTCCTTGGAGGGAATTGACAAGGGCCAACACAGCCCCATTGGAGCCATTTGACAAGGTGAAAGATTGCATCACAGTCCTTGGAGGGAGTTGACAAGGGCCAACAAAGGCCAGCACAGCCCCATTGGAGCCATTTGACAAGGTGAAAGAGTGCATCACAGTCCTTGGAGGGAGTTGATAAGGGCCAACCCAGCCCCATTGGAGCCATTTGACCAGGTGAAAGAGTGCATCACAGTCCTTGGAGGGAGTTGACAAAGGCCAACAAAGGCCAGCACAGCCCCATTGGAGCCATTTAGCAAGTTGAAAGAGTGCATCACAGTCCTTGGAGGGAGTTGACAAGGGCCAACACAGCCCCATTGGAGCCATTTAACAAGGTAAAATAGTGCATCACAGTCCTTGGAGGGAGTTGACAAGGGCCAACAAAGGCCAGCACAGCCCCATTGGAGCCATTTGACAAGGTGAAAGAGTGCATCACAGTCCTTGGAGGGAGTTGACAAGGGCCAACACAGCCCCATTGGAGCCATTTGACAAGGTAAAAGAGTGCAACAGGCACAACAATAAACAAAAAAAGCCAAATGGCAACAGCAAAATACAAAACAGCAACATGTGGACGGAAGATTCTTATCTGCGCCCTTGGAGCATCTCCAGATCCTCCACTTATTGGGCATCACCTTCATCGTCCTGTGCATGTCCAGCTCCAGATTCAAGCGTTGACTCTACACGCATCATACGTTGTAGAGTCGAACGCTGAACCTGTAGCTGGGCATGCATGGTGTCCTGCATCCTTCCCAGGAACAGCGTTTTCCTCAACACGGCCTGCTCTATACGTGCTAGAGCTTCTAGCATGAGCCATGTTGAGTCACAACCTAAAATAAAGAAATTAAAAAATATTAATGATAATTACACAACATAATAAAAATTGAGCAAAGATACATTGTAATAATAAAGACAAATCATTCTTGAAATTAAATTTTCGAGATTGATTATTTACACATTAAATATGTTCTTCAGACATAAACCATTAAAGGGACAGTTTACTCAAACATGTTCTCCCCTTTAATTGGTTTTCAATTATCCACTTTTCCAGCTTGAGTGTAAAAAATTTTGTAAAAGGATTTCCATTGTCCTTACATTGGCAATTTAAATAGTTTATTTATACTGTGGTATCCACACCTATCCTTAAACCTTTTGGCCTTGAAGCCAAGCTGTGTAAACATAGCAAGCAGAAGAAATGATACTCCCACTGGGTTATAGAAGAGATAAGGTATGAAATTTTTTTTTTAAATTGTTTTATCCAAGTAGTGGTGATTGGTATATGGAGTGATATCATATTAAAGGGACACTGAACCCAAATATTTTCTTTTGTGATTCAGCTAGAGCATGACATTTTAATCAACTTTATAATTTACTCCTATTATTAAATTTAATTCATTCTCTTGGTATCTTTATTTGAAATTCAAGAATGTAAGTTTATATGGCAGGCCATTTTTGGTGATCAACCTTGGTTGTCCCTGCTGATTGGTGGATAAATTCATCCACCAATAAAAAAAGTTATGTCCAGAGTTCAGAATAGTTTTAAAAATTAGATGCCTTTATTTTTTTAAATAAAGATAGCAAGAGAACGAAGAAAAATTGATAAGAGGAGTAAATTATAAAGTTGCTTAACATTGCATGCTCTATTTGAATCACAATAGAAACAATTTGCCTTCAGTATCCCTTTAAATATCTTATAATGTTGATTTAGAATGATACTTACAGCTGTGCCTGGGAAGGACAATCCGACACCCAGGACAATGAAGGTTGGGACAGGGGGAAGGGATGGGATTGGGCTGGGGAGGGATGGGCTGCCACTCTGGGGTAGCCCGTACAGCTGGGGAGTCAGGGGCCTGGTGAGTTGGGGGCTGAGCAGGCGAGGGAGCTGAACGGGCCAAAAAACAGGGAGAGCGGCGAAGGGGGGCTAAGGGGCGTTTTTTGGGAGGGACAGGACAGGAGAATTGGGAAGGGCCGGGAGGGTCTTCTGTTTGGGGAGGGGCTTGGGCCTGTGGAGGGGCCTGGGCAGGGGCCTGGGGAGGGGCCTGGGGAAGGGCCTGGGCAGGGGCGGGAAAATGATGCCCAGAAGGGGAGGTTCCATCTGAAATATATAATAAAAATATATTAACATCTCATACATCATGAAATCAAATCAAGGCATTTCAACATGATTATGTTTTATGTATACTTAGAAGTGGTTTTGAATTTATAAACAATGATGACATATGGATATGGTATGCATATAGGCACTCAGATGAATAGCAATGACTGTCTGTACAATAAGAAAATGATTATTGTGGTTTGGCCTGGAATATGCATGTGACATCATGATGTCATGAATTACAAATCATACATAAATGAAAGAATAATCCAAGCATATGTTCATGCTGCATGATATAGAAAGGGGGCAGTAGTGTATTCTAAAAGTAAAGGAATAATACTTTTTAAAGTGCCAAAGCTGTTGACTTTGAATTTCTTCCAGAGAATGTTTACAAAAAAAACAACATGTTGGACACATGTTAGATATATTTCACATACCATCAGACTCCAAGGCAGCCTCTTCCTTCTCCGTCCCACGTTACATTAATCTCTGTAAAACATAACATGTTGTGTACACGTTAAGATCAGATATTATAACATATGTTACTGTTGCTCAAAGACACACATCAATGTTGCATTAAAGATATACACAGCCAAAGTTATGATTTACATAATTTTGATGGAGCATACAAATGACATTAGATTTGTTATTCTCAATGAGTAAGATTTTCATTTTATTGTCTGTATTATTTTTAAAATCACAAAAACAGAGTACATGGAACATTTAAGAGTTCTCATGTGTGTATCACTTGATGATTGTTGTCAAAATTGTAAATCAAAACAAACATATGCTATCCATCCTCTAAAGAACAAAGGTGTAGACTAAGAAGCTTTGAGATCTTAATCTTTCAATATTAAACTAAAATCGATATATAATCAGAGGAGTAAATTATATGTTTTAGTCAAATGTAATGCTTCATCAGAATCATGATCATAATATTGATTACAAATACACCTTCAATGACATATGAATGAGTCAATGGACTTACCAGAAGACTGCAAAGGCAGCACAGCATCGGTGCTGGATCCCTCTGGGCTCCCCACAACAACTATATCTATGAATGATATAGATATATATTAGTAAACACAGTTTGGACATCACTAAATCACATCAGTATCGATTTTTCTGAATAATATACTTAGAAATGTGAAGAATAGAGCACTAATCTGAAGAATAAATGCATGAGTGAATCAAGGTGATTCTGAAGAAAAAGATGTCTTTAACATATGTTTAATTTCTGACTATATTAGACAGACAATTCATCTCATATGATTCTATTGCATATCTAAATATACCCATTGATCAATGTTTTTCAAAGAATACACACAAACAACATTTGGAATAACAACTGTTGACAAATCTAAACAAAGCCATGTGGCACATCGATCAATTTGTGCTATGTAAAGTAATCTTGTTTAGGACACAACACACATTCACAAGGTCTCTAACACCCACCAGCTCTGTGATGTTGTCATGGAGGAGTGCAAGAGGACTCCAGTTGCAACCTGTGAATCTCTGGCTAACCACAAAATATTGACACTCTGGGCCCTATTTGGACATTTCCATTTAGGGGTGTACTCACTTTTGTTGCCAATGGTTTAGACATTAATGGCTGTGTGTTGAGTTATTTTGAGGGGACAGCAAATTTACAGGCTGTACACTCAATACTTTACATTGTAGCAAAGTGTAATTTCTTCAGTGTTGTCACATGAAAAGATGTAATAAAATATTTACAAAAATGTGAGGGGTGTACTTACTTTTGTGAGATACTGTGTGTATACATACAGTATATATACGTATATATGTGTGTGTGTATATATGTGTGTGTGTATATATATATATATATATATATATATATATATATATATATATATATATATATATATATATATAAAAAACACGTGTTTTACCATTTCCCCATATTCCACTTAAAGGGACACTGAACCCAATTTTTTTTTGTACGGTGATTCAGATAGAGCATGCAATTTTAAGCAACTTTCTAATTTACTCCTATTATCAAATTATTTTCATTCTCTTGGTATCTCTATTTGAAATGCAAGAATATAAGTTTAGATGCAAGCCCATTTTTGGTGAACACACTGTGTTGTTCTTGCTGATTGGTGGGTAAATTCACCTACCGATAAACAAGTGCTTTCCATGGTCCTGAACCAAAAAGTAGCTTAGATGCCTTTGTTTTCAAATAAAGAAAACATGAGAACGCAGAAAAATTGATAATAGGAGTAAATTAGAAAGTTGTTTAAAATTGAATGCTCTTTTTGAATCACAAAATAAATAATTTGGGTTCAGTGTCCCTTTAAGGGGGGTCAAAAGAGGGGGGGATGATTTATGAGGATACCTATATCTCAAAAAATATAGATGTTATAAACATGAAAATTGGTATTTAGACTACAAGGAATTTTTCATTGGTCTATTCTCATGTCAATCAGTACTAATGGCCATCCGTATTAGATCTCATACACAACTAGGATTACCACTTAAGGTGTTCTAAATAAGGTGGATTATATGACATTTTTATTATATATATCGAAATCATTTCTGGCATTAATTCAAATGGATCTCAATATTGAAAAATAGTTGACCAGCTTATTATAAAAATTAAAAAGTCTAATTACAATTAAGCTTTTGGGCTTTTATAATATAAACAAAGTGATCACACCACAGTGATCACCTGGATATACAGACAAAATCCATATTTTTTAAAGAGGGACTTGTCTACAGTAAAATAAACTTTATTAGGGGTCTCCAGACATAACAGTTATTTTATATTGAACCTATAAGTGCCAATCCCAAGCAAAACCCCATGTGTTGTGTTTTTAATTTTTGGGTGCTTGTAGCTTTCCACCAGCAGCAGCACCAGCAGCAGGATATTAGCTTAGAAATGAGGTAATGCGCTCCTCCCCTCACAGGACACGCGCTCCTCCTCTCACAGAACACGTACTCCTCCCCTCACAGAACACGCGCTCCTCCTCTCACAGAACATGCTCTCTTCCCCTCACAGAACACGCGCTCCTCCCCACACAGAACACGCGCTCCTCCCGTCACAGAACACGCGCTCCTCCCCTCACAGAACACGCTCTCTTCCACTCACAGAAAATGCACTCCTCCCCTCACAGAACACGCGCTCCTCCCCTCACAGAACACGCTCTCCTCCCCTCACAGAACATGCGCTCCTTCCCTCACAGAACACGCTCTCTTCCCCTCACAGAACACGCTCTCTTCCCCTCACAGAACACGCTCTCCTCCCCTCACAGAACACACGCTCCTCCCGTCACAGAACACGCTCTCCTCCCCTCACAGAACACGCGCTCCTCCCCTCACAGAACATGAGCTCCTCCCCTCAAAGAACACGCGCTCCTCCCCTCACAGAACACGCGCTCCTCCCGTCACAGAACACACGCTCCTCCCCTCACAGAACACGCTCTCTTCCACTCACAGAACACGCGCTCCTTCCCTCACAGAACACGTGCTCCTCACCTCACAGAACATGCTCTCCTCCCCTCACAGAACACGCGCTCCTTCCCTCACAGAACACGCTCTCATCCCCTCACAGAACACGCTCTCTTCCCCTCACAGAACACGCTCTCCTCCCCTCACAGAACACGTGCTCCTCCCGTCACAGAACACGCACTCCTCCCCTCACAGAACACACTCTCTTCCACTCACAGAACACGCGCTCCTCCCCTCACAGAACACACGCTCCTCCCCTCACAGAACACGCTCTCCTCCCCTCACAGAACACGCTCTCTTCCCCTCACAGAACACGCTCTCTTCCCCTCACAGAACACGCTCTCTTCCCCTCACAGAACACGCTCTCCTCCCCTCACAGAACACGTGCTCCTCCCCTCACAGAACACACGCTCCTCCCCTCACAGAACACGCGCTCCTCCCCTTACAGAACACACACTCTCTTCCACTCACAGAACACGCACTCCTCCCCTCACAGAACACACTCTCTTCTCCTCACAGAACATGCTCTCCTCCCCTCACAGAACACGCTCTCTTCTCCTCACAGAACATGCTCTCCTCCCCTCACAGAACACGTTCTCCTCTCCTCACAGAACACGCTCTCCTCCCCTCACAGAACACGCTCTCCTCCCCTCACAGAACACGCACATCTCCCATCACAGAACACGCTCTCCTCCCCTCACAGAACACGCTCTCGTCCCCTCACAAAACATGCTCTCCTCCCCTCAGAGAACACGCGCTCCTCCCCTCAGAGAACACGCGCTCCTCCTCTTTACAGAACACGCGCTCCTCCTCTTTACAGAACACGCGCTCCTCGACTTTACAGAACACGCTCTCCTCCCCTCACAGAACACGCTCTCCTCCCCTCACAGAGCACGCACTCCTCCCCTCACAGAACACGCTCTCATCCCCTCACAGAACATGCGCTCCTCCCCTCACAAAACACGCGCTCCTTCCCTCACAAAACACGCGCTCCTCCCCTCAGAGAACACGCGCTCCTCCCCTCAGAGAACATGCGCTCCTCCTCTTTACAGAACACGCGCTCCTCGACTTTACAGAACACGTGCTTCTCCCCTTTACAGAACACGCTCTCCTCCCCTCACAGAATATGTACTAATTTACTCACAGAACGGCAAAATAAAAAAAGTTGTTTGTGTAGTCACTTCATATTATACATTCACTAGATTTGTCACACTGGGAAATATTGCCACTGAAAAGCAGGCGAGACTGAAATGGCTGAGAAGATGGAGGACAGTGCTTTGAATATTAGAAACTCATGGCAATGTGTACCCATTAAAATACAGGTTATTCCCCTGGAGTGCCTATATATTTGTGTTGTCTGCAATCAACACTGTCAATAAAGACACAAAGAAAAACTTTCCTAGTAAAACTATAGAAGTTGGGGATGTGGTATATGATAGATGTATGTGCAATGCTTAATGTATAGTTGTAGATTATGTATCTAAACTTTAGGAGCAATTGTAAAAATCTTGTATTTCTTACTCATTTTAAGAGCACGATTGCACATTTGCAATATTAATATTGCATATTATTGAGCACACAAATGCAGAATTGCGTTTTGCTTATAATATTGGGATTTCACTTTAGCTTACGTGTTCTATATTAATATATATATATACATATCTGTATAGATATATGGTATAGATATATAGATATATATTAATATAGAAAACTTTTGCTACAGTGAAATTGCAGTATAATAAGTTTAACACATCAAGGCAGCCCCAGTACACAGCGGAGCATAGGGGTAGGGGGCCTTTGACCCCTGGGTGGAGACAGGCCCCTACGAAGACGTTAAGGGGTGGGTCAAAAGAAAGGCGTATTTAAGGCAGGGCGGCCTGGCCAGTTTAGCGCCAAATCAAGTAATGGCAGCATTTTTCTAAGTACAGTCCGGCTCAGTCCAGAGTTGAGCCAGGGGCCGGTTAGGAGGAAGTGAAGTTTGAGCATGGAGCAGACAAGAGGGTCTCGGCGTGGCCTGGTAGCGGAGATAATTATTAAGGAGGAGCGTCCACAGGTCTTCTGGAGGTGGAGCATTCCGGAGTCGCAGTGAAAGCGGAGATCCATGAGGTTCCTGAGGTCTTGGCAGCAGGTGAAGAGGAGGAGCAGGAGCCAATGCACTGCCCGGTTGGGCCTGAGCTGGAGCACATGGCTACAGGTAGTGCGGACATGTTAGATGGCTCTACTGAGCCTGGGGTGGGTAGTCGACCATCTGCAACAATTGTTAGTAGTGAGGCAAGGGGACTTGTTCAGGTTCATGCTCCCATGATTGACATTTGCCTAGCACTGGGTCCTAGTAGCACCATAGGGGGGAGTCTTCCTGCCCCAGTATTAAGTGTAGATCCTGAGTTCTTCCCTGGGGTCCCTAATCAAGAAGGTTCTAGTTTTGGGCCTCACCATTCTAGGCAACATTTATCCTATAACACCTATATCGGTAGGTCTGGTTTATCCTAAGGTGTTTACAGGGGGTGTAGTTCAAGGGTTAGGGGCCATGCAAGGAGGGGCATCAGGGAAAGGATCTTTTCAAGATCTAGGTTGGAGAATGAAATAATTGAATAGTTTTTTCAGTCCATCAGATAGTGAGGAAGTTGTCCCCCCTTCCCTGCAGTTAAAGGGACAGTCTAGGCCAAAATAAACTTTCATGATTCAGATAGAGTATGTAATTTTAAACAATTTTCCAATTTGCTTTTATCACCAATTTTGCTTTGTTCTCTTGGTATTCTTAGTTGAAAGCTTAACCTAGGAGGGTCATATGCTAATTTCTTAGACCTTGAAGCCCACCTCTTTCAGATTGCATTTTAACAGTTTTTCACCACTAGAGGGTGTCTTTTTGAACAAATAGTTCACGTATTTGTTCAAAAAAGAGCATTCAATTTTAAACAACTTTCTAATTTACTCCTACTATCAATTTTTATTCGTTCTCTTGTTTCTTTATTTGAAAAAGAAGGCATCTAAGCTATTTTTTGGTTCAGACCATGGAAAGCACTTGTTTATTGGTAGGTGAATTTACCCACTAATCAGTTTGCAGAGGCTTAGATACAAGATAATCACAGAGGTTAAAAGTATATTATTATAACTGTGTTGGTTATGCAAAACTGGGGAATGGGTTATCTATCTTTTAAAACAACACAAATTCTGGTGTTGACTGTCCCTTTAAAGGGCAGGGGAACTAGTATTAGGCGATTAAGGAATACGCCTAGTCATCTGGTGAGAGCAAGGGAGCAGATGATACAGGTTTCCACCATGGAGGGTGGTTATGCTGATGAGTTTTTTTTTTTTTAATTTTTATAAGTTTGCATAATCCAACTGTCTTCTTCTGCAGGTATGTCTGGAGCACAAGATGGATATAGATCTGCAAGGTGTTTAGACGGCGAGTAGACTGAAACCTCCCGACTGGCCGATTCTTTTGGATCCTGATGAATGCCCTGACTTTGGTGGGGCTGACTCATCAGTCGATGTGGTAGGTGTGGGTGTTCCAGTAGTTTTAAAGGATTTGAGATGTACTGAGGGAGAGGAGTCAACTAGACGGGTAAGGCAGGTGAACATAATAAACTCAGAGGTTTCGGTGGGAAGGAAAGTGTTGTCTAGGGGTAGAGGAGGTGCTAAAAGGAGAGAATGGGTGGATGACTTGCCCGTGGAAGCGGGCACTTCTGGACAAAAGAGAGTCAAAGGGTGTTTAGCTGTTCTGACAGATCATCCAAAGAAGAAAAGATACTCCAGCTGCTAGAGTAATAAAAATATCTTTTGTAGGGTCCCATATTATTTATTATTATAAGGTATTTGTAGAGCACCAACAGATTCCGCAGCGCTGTAAGCATAGGCGGAATACAAGATAACCTTTATAGGGATCCAATGGGTAGAGGGCCCTGCTTAGAGTTGCACTGTTGTAGTCGGCTCTTATGAAGGCGATCTATAAACAGCTGGGCTCAAAGGCTTACATTCTAAGGGGTTCAAGGGGAAAGTAATGGAGTTAAGAAAGGTTAGTGTAGGTTGTATGCATCCCTGAATAGAAGAGTCTTTAGGGAGCGATTGAAGCTGTTAAACTAGGGGAGAGTCTTATGGAGCGAGGCAGGGAGTTCCACGCGATTGGAGCCAGTCTGGAGAGGTCCTGTAAACGGGAACGTGAGGAAGTAACAAGAGAGGAGGAGAGGAGGAGATTGTGAGCAGAGCGAACGGGACGGGAGGGAGAGTATCTGGAGACAAGGTCTGAAATGTAACGGATTATCAACAGTTAAAGAAAATTGGGGATGGATATTTTGGAGGAAGGGTGAAAATAAGGAGTTCGGTCTTGGAGAGATTTAGCTTAAAGGGACATTGTACCCAAAAATTTTCTTTCGTGATTCAGATTGAGCATGAAATTTTAAGCAACTTTCTAATTTACTCCTATTATCAAATTTTCTTCATTCTCTTGGTATCTTTATTTGAAATGCAAGAATGTAAGTTTAGATGCCGGCCCATTTTTGGTGAACAACCTGGGTTCTCCTTGCTGATTGGTGGGTAAATTCACCTACCAATAAACAAGTGCTGTCCAGAGTACTGAAACAAAAAAAAGCTTAGATGCCTTCTTTTTCAAATAATAATAGCAAGAGAACGAAGAAAAATTGATAATAGGAGTAAATTAGAAATTTGCTTAAAATTGCATGCTCTTTCTGAATTACAAAAGAAAAAATTTGGGTACAGTGTCCCTTTAAGGTAGTGAGAGGACATCCAAGATGAGATATGAGAGACAGTTAGTGACACCGCTTAGTATAGTAAGGAAGGAGGTAGGTCTGGTGCAGATAGATTTGGGTGTCATCGGCATATAAATGGTATATAAAACCCATGAGACTTTATTAAGGACCCTAATTATGACATGTAGATTGAAAAGAGAAGGGGACAGAGCCTTGAGGTACCCCAACAGAAAGTGGTAACGGGGCATTGGATGCTCCAGAGAAGGCAACACTAAAGGTACGGTTAGATAGATAGGAAGAGAACCATGAGAGAGCTGTGCCAAAGATGCCGAAGGATTGAAGGGTTTGGAGCAAAAGAGGGTGGTCGACAGTATCAAAGGCTGCAGACAGATCAAGGAGGATAAGTAGAGAGAAGTGGCCTTTGGATTTTGCTGTAAATAGGTCAATGGTAACCTTGACAATTACTGATTCTGTGGAGTGATGGGGACAAAATCCAGATTGCAGTGGGTCAAAAAGAGAGTTTAGTGTAAGGAAATGGGATAGACGTGCATATACTAGCTTTTCAAGGAGCTTTGAGGCAAGAGGGAGTAGGGAAATAGGACGGTAGTTGGATGGGGAAGTTGGATCGAGAGTTTTTTTGAGGATAGGTGTGACCAGTGCATGTCTAAGATGAGGGAAATATACCAGTGCTGAGGGAGAGGTTAAAGATGTGTGTGAGTATAGGGGCAAGGGTAGAAGATAAGGATGGGAGTAGCTGTGAGGGGATGGGGTCAAGGGGACAGGTAGTGAGGTGGGAGCACAGTATAAAGGCAGAAACTTCTTCCTCGTTAACAGGGGCAAAAGAGCTAACTTTATGGCTATGGTTTTGGATGATTGTGAGCTTTTGAAGGGATGGGAGATTGGTAGTATGTTGAGAGCTGATTTCATATCTGATAGAGTCATTTTTTATTGAACTAATGAATAATAAGGGCTGAATTGGCACGTAGAGCGTTATGGCTGAAATCCTGGTCAGCGGATGTTTCTTTCAAGTCTAAACTTTTGGTGATTCCTTACAAGGGTAAGACCCTGTTTGGACCTGGTTTGGCAGAGATTATTTCCTATATCACGGGTGGTAAAGGATCTTTTCTGCCACAAGATAAGAAAAATAAGCCTAAAGGACATCAGAGTAATTTTCGTTTCTTTTGTAACTTCAGAGGAAAGTCTTCCCCTTTTCCTGCCAAGCAGGAACAGTCCAAGCCTTCTTGGAATCCCAGTCAATCTTGGAAAAAGGGGAAGCAATCTAAGAAGCCCGCAGCTGAGTCTAAGTAAGCATGAAAGGGTTGCCCCTGATCCGGGATTGGATCAGGTCGGGGGCAGACTTTCTCAGTTTTCTCTAGCATGGATAAGAGATGTCCTAGATCCCTGGGCCGTGGACATAGTATCTCAGGGTTACAAGTTAGAAATTAAGACCTTTCCCCCCAGGGGCAGGTTCCACTTCTCAAATTTATCTACAGACCAAATAAAAAGAGAGGCTTTCTTGAAATGTGTACAGGACCTTTCTTGCTTAGGAGTGATTGTTCCAGTTCCAGTTCTTTGGGGTTCCCAAAAAACAGGGAACTTTCTGACCGATTTTAGATCTAAAGTATCTAAACAAATTTCTCAGGGTACCGTCCTTCAAGATGGAGACTATCCGCTCCATTCTTCCTTTGGTACAGGAGGATCAGTTCATGACAACAATAGACCTGAAGGATGCATACCTGCATGTTTCCATCCACAGGGATCATCACAAATTTCTAGATTTGCCTTTCTGGACAATCATTTTCAGTTTGTGGCTCTTCCATTCGGTCTTGCCACTGCTACCAGGAATCTTCTCAAAGGTCCTGGGGGCTCTATTGCAAGTGATTCGGGCCCGGGGAATTGCTGTGGCACCCTATCTGGACGACATTCTAGTGCAGGCGCCATCTTTTTAACTAGCAAAATCTCACACAGAGATCTTGTATTTTCTTCGTTCCCATGGATGGAAGGTAAATTTGGAAAAGGGTTCCCTTGTTCCAGCTACAAGGGTGGTTTTCCTGGGGACCATTATAGATTCCATATCAATGAAAATATTTCTGACGGAGGCCAGAAAATCCTAGATACTTTCCGCTTGCCTCTCTCTACAGTCTGCTGTTCGGCCATCAGTGGCACTATGTATGGATGCAATTGGTCTGATGGTTGCTTCCATGGACATTGTCCTCTTTGCTCGATTACATTTGAGAGCTCTGCAGTTATGCATGCTCAGTCAATGGAACAGGGATTATGCAAATCTATCTCAGAAGATAGTGCTAGATCAGTCGACAAAAGAATCTCTTCCGTGGTGGCTGTTTTAGGAGCATCTGTTTCAGGGGACTTGTTTTCGGAGACCTTCCTGGGTGATTGTGACCACGGATACCAGCCTGATTGGCTGGGGAGCAGTCTGGTATTCTTTGAAGGCGCAGGGACTGTGGTCTCAGGAGGAATCTGCTCTCCCCATAAACATATTGGAATTGAGAGCTATCTTTAATGCCTTGATGGCTTGGCCTCAATTGACCTTAGCCCGGTTTATTAGGTTTCAGTCAGACAACATAACCTCAGTGGCTTACATCAACCACCAGGGAGGGACTCAGAGTTCCTTAGCCATGAAGGATGTGGCTTGGATCATTCAGTGGGTGGAAGCTCACAATTGCTGTCTATCTGCCATCCACATTTCAGGAGTGGACAACTGGGAAGCGGATTTTCTGAGCATACAGACTTTCATCCTGGGGAGTGGGAACTACATACAGAGGTGTTTTCCAGATTAACCCTCAAATGGGGGATTCCGGAGTTGGATCTGATGGCATCTTGGCAGAACGCCAAGCTTTCAAGGTACGGTTCAAGGTCAAGAGATCCTCAAGCCACTCTGATAGATGCTCTGGCAGTTCAGTGGGATTTCAAGCTAGCATACCTGTTTCCTCCGTTTGCTCTCCTTCCACGAGTCATTGCTCGTATCAAGCAGGAGAAAGCATCTGTGATTCTAATAGCTTCTGCATGGTCTCGAAGGATCTGGTATCCAGACTTAGTGGAGATGTCGTCTCTTCCTCCTTGGAGACTCCCTCTAAGGAAGGACCTCTTTCTTCAGGGTCCCTTCACCCAAATGTCGTTTTTCTGAAGCTGACTGCTTGGAGATTGAACGCTTAATTCTGTCTAAGTGTGGATTTTCTGATTTGATCATTGAGACTATGATTCAGACTTGCAAGCCTGTTACTAGAAAGATTTACCATAAAACATGGCGTAAATATCTTTACTGGTGTGAATCCAAAGGCTACTCTTGGAGCAGGGTCAGAATTACGAGGATTTTCTTTTCTCTAGGAAGGTCTGGAGAAGGGTTTGTCTGTCAGTACTCTGAGGGGTCAGATTTCTGCTTTGTCTATTTTGCTGCACAAGCGTCTGGTGGACGTGCCGGATGTCCAGTCTTTTTGTCAGGCTTTGGTCAGAATCAGGTCTGTGTTTAAGTCTGTTGCTCCTCCTTGGAGCCTTAATCTTGTTCTTAAAGTTCTGCAGCAGGCTCCGTTTGAGCCATTGCATTCCATTGATATTAAGTTGTTAACCTGGAAGGTTTTGTTTCTTACTGCTATCTCTTCTGCTCAGAGAGTCTCTGAACTCTCAGCTTTGCAGTGTGATTCCCCTTATCTAATTTTTCATGCAGATAAGGCAGTTCTTCATACTAAGTTTGGTTTCCTTCCTAAGGTTGTTTCTTATAGAAATATAAATCAGGAAATTGTTGTTCCTTCTCTCTGTCCTAATCCTTCTTCTCATAAGGAACCTTTGTTGCACAACCTGGATGTTGTGCATGCTCTTAAGTTCTATTTACAGGCGACTTAAGTCTTCCTCTCTGTTTGTTTGTTTTTCTGGGAAACGTAAGAGCCAGAAAGCTACCGCTACTTCTCTCTCTCTTTGGTTGAGAAGTATGATTCGTTTGGCATATGAGACTGCTGGACAGAAGCCTCCTGAGAGAATTACAGCTCACTCCACTAGGGCTGTCTCCTCTTCTTTGGCTTTAAAAAATGAAGCTTCCGTGGAACAGATTTGCAAGGCTGCAACTTGGTCCTCTTTGCATACTTTTTCCAAATTTGATACTTTTGCTTCGGCTGAGGCTTCTTTTGGAAGAAAGGTTCTTCAAGCAGTGGTGCCTTCTTTTTAGGTCCACCTGTCTTGTCCCTCCCTAGTCCTCCGTGTCCTTGGGTTCTCAATAGTAATTGAGGACGCCGTGGACTCATCATATCTTAGGAAAGAAAACAAAATTTATGCTTACCTGATAAATTTCTTTCTTTCCGGATATGGTGAGTCCACGGCCTATGTGAAGAATCCTATTGTCCCGATTTTTCACCACCTTCCGAAGGTGCACAAGTCTCTGGAGTCCATTAAAGGCAGGCCCATTGTCTCGGGCATTGGCTCCCTTTTGGAGAGATTGTCGGCCTGGATTGACAGTATCCTTCAGCCTCTAGTTCAACTTGTCCCAAGCTTTCTTAAAGATACTAAACATCTCTTGAATCTATTGGATAAGGAAAACTGGTCTCAGGACAATGTGTGGCTAACTGTGGATGTAGTCGGGCTTTACTCGGCCATTCCGCATAGTTTGGGCCTACAAGCTGTAAGATTTTTCCTAGACAGATTTAGTAATTATTCAGTAGATTTCAAGATTTATGTTATTGATGTGATAGAGTTTTTACTCAATCACAATTATTTTCTGTTTGAAAATGAGTTTTTCCTCCAGAAACGTGGAACAGCTATGGGGGCAAAATTTTCCCCCTCCTATGCCAACCTATTTATGGGTTGGTGGGAGCTGTTCCACGTTTATGGACAGGAAAACTCTTTTTGTCAATGTATCAAATTTTATAGGCGTTACATTGACGATTTGCTCTTTATCTGGGAAGGTACATCTCAGGAAGCAGATGAGTTTGTTGCATCTCTTAATGTTAACAGATGTGGTCTGAGTTTCACGTATACTTGTGATCCTATCAAGATTCCTTATCTTGATTTAACATTAATAGGTGATACTTGCAGCAGTACCATCACTACTGAGCTTTACTCCAAACCAATTAAGTCCAATGCCCTATTGCATGCAAAGAGTTTGCATCCTAAAAGTACGGGTTTGGCATGATAAAGGGTGAACTGATCAGGTTAAAACGTAATTGCTCTAACAATGAAACTTTTTTGTTAGAGAGTGCTATGTTGACACAGAAATTCATTGAGCGAGGGTACACAATGCCCGTGATAGACAAAGCTTTAACACAGGTACAAGCTTTGGATAGGTCCCTCCTTTTGAAGGATAAATCTAGACCTAGGTCTGATAACTTAGTAAAACAAGATGAAAAAATAATTTTCAGTACAAGATACAGTAGACAATATGATTTAATAATTAAGATTATTAAACAGAATTTGCCCATACTTATGGGAGATGCACTTTTGAATCCTATTGTTAACAAAAAGGTTTTCGTTTCGTCTCGCGACGAAATCAAACCTTAGGAAATCGTTTGTCACCAAGCATGATTCGCGATCAGACCAAAAAAGGTAACTGGTTGACGACCAAAGGTCACTTTAAATGTGGTAAGATCAACTGTAAAGCTTGTGGTCATGCTGTGTTTATTAAACATGTTCAATCTTGTGTCACCCAAAGAATTTACAATTTGGAACATTTTTCAAATTGCAGGAACAAATATGTTGGCTATTTAGTCAGATGTCACTCATGTAACCTACAATATGTGGGCATGACCACAAGGGAAGTCCGAGAGAGGATTAGGGAGCATCTTAATGATATTTCTAACATCTCCCCATGCTCAGCATTGGCAGAACACTTTATTGTCAAACATGACTGTAAGGTGAATACATTCAAGTGGCTTGTGATTGAACAAGTTCGTCGTCCCCAAAGGGGGGGAAATCTGGATGAAATTCTTTCCAAAAGAGAAGCCTTTTGGATTTTTGTTCTGAGAACAAGAGTAACGTTTGGTTTTAACATTGTCATAGGATTATAGATCACCTAGATTGTACAGGGTTGGTCATATTATAGTTTGACATCCGTACTTATGGGATTATACACAATAAAGTTGACAATGATATAGATGGTTAACATTCACTATTATTGTTTTTATCATTCTCATTCCTGTTTTGGGATTTGGGTCATCTCTATGTCTTGGTGAGGATAAATTAACCCCTTAACGACCGAGGACGTGCAGGGTACGTCCTCAAAAAAAAGGCAGTTAACGCCACACCTGCATGTCCTCGGTGTGGAAAGCAGCTGGAAGCGATCCTGCTCGCTTCCAGCTGCTTTCCGGTTATTGCAGTGATGCCTCGATATGGAGGCATCCTGCAATAACCTTTTTAAGCCATCCGGTGCAGAGAGAGCCACTCTGTGGCCCTCTCTGCACTGGATATCGGTGGCTTACTGCGTTGGTGGGAGCCGGACCGGGAGGCGGCCATCTATGGCCCTAGTGATGTGGAGGGGGGCGGGATCGTGGGCGGGGATGCCATGGGGAGCGCACTGACACACGCACGTGCACGGGAGGGTGGGGGCGGGCGCGTGCACGGGGAGGGAGCGGGTGGGAACTGCTACACACAGAAAATTTTTTGTAGGAAAATGAAAACAAATAGTAAAATAAAATAAACAAATCAGAGAAAAAAACAATCAGTTAGGTGGTGGGGGTTGGTCTGTGGGGAGGGGGAAGCTACACTACAGAAAAACCGTGCAAAAAATAAAAAAAAACATATTTTTTTGCAAACTGGGTATTGGCAGACAGCTGCCAGTACCCAAAATGGCCCCAATAAAGGCAGAGGGGAGGGTTATAGAGAGCGGTTTTGGAGGGGATCAGGGAGGTTGGGGGCTAAGGGGGGGATCCTACACAGTAGCATATCTAAATATGCTAAAAAAAAATATTATTTTTAAAAACCCTTTTATTTTAGTATTGGCAGACTTTCTGCCAGTACTTAAGATGGCGGGGACAATTGTGGGGTGGGGGAGGGAAGGGAGCTGTTTGGGAGGGATCAGGGGGTGGGATGTGTCAGGTGGGAGGCTGATCTCTACACTAAAGCTAAAATTAACCCTGCAAGCTCCCTACAAACTCCCTAATTAACCCCTTCACTGCTAGCCATAATACACGTGTGAGGCGCAGCAGCATTTAGCGACCTTCTAATTACCAGAAAGCAACGCCAAAGTCATATATGTCTGCTATTTCTGAACAAAGGGGATCCCAGAGAAGCATTTACAACCATTTGTGCCATAATTGCACAAGCTGTTTGTAAATGATTTCCGTGAGAAACCTAAAATTGTGAAAAATGTTACTTTTTTTTTTTTAATTTGATCGCATTTGGCGGTAAAATTGTGGCATGAAATATACCAAAATGGGCCTAGATCAATACTTTGGGTTGTCTACTACACTACACTAAAGCTAAAATTAACCATACAAGTTCCCTAAAAGCTCCCTAATTAACCCCTGCACTGCTGGGCATAATACACGTGTCGTGCGCAGCGGCATTTAGCGGCCTTCTAATTACCAAAAAGCAATGCCAAAGCCATATATGGCTGCTATTTCTGAACAAAGGGGATCCCAGAGAAGCATTTACAACCATTTGTGCCATAGTTGCACAAGCTGTTTGTAAATGATTTCAGTGAGAAACCTAAAATTGTGAAAAATTTAACGATTTTTTTAATTTGATCGCATTTGGCGGTGAAATGGTGGCATGAAATATACCAAAATGGGCCTAGATCAATACTTGGGGTCGTCTACTACACTACACTACACTAAAATTAACCCTACAAACTCCCTAATTAACCCCTTAACTGCTGGGCATAATACACGTGTGGTGCGCAGTGGCATTTAGCGGCCTAATTACCAAAAAGCAACGCCAAAGCCATATATGTCTGCTATTTCTGAACAAAGGGGATCCCAGAGAAGAATTTACAACCATTTATGCCATAATTGCACAAGCTGTTTGTAAATAATTTCAGTGAGAAACCAAAAGTTTGTGAAAAAATTTGTGAAAAAGTGAACGATTTTTTGTATTTGATCGCATTTGGCGGTGAAATGGTGGTATGAAATATACCAAAATGGGCCTAGATCAATACTTTGGGATGTCTACTAAAAAAAAATATATACATGTTAATGGCTATTCAGGTATTCCTGACAGATATCAGTGTCCCAATGTAACTAGCGCTAATTTTGAAAAAAATTGGTTTGGAAATAGCAAAGTGCTTCTTGTATTTATTGCCCTATAACTTGCAAAAAAGCAAAGAACATGTAAACATTGGGTATTTCTAAACTCAGGACAAAATTAAGAAACTATTTAGCATGGGTGTTTTTTGGTGGTTGTAGATGTGTAACAGATTGTGGGGGTCAAAGTTAGAAAAAGTGTGTTTTTTTCCATTTTTTCTCATATTTTATAATTTTTTTTATAGTAAATTATAGAATATGATGAAAATAATGGTATCTTTAGAAAGTCCATTTAATGGCGAGAAAAACAGTATATAATATGTGTGGGTACAGTAAACGAGTAAGAGGAAAATTACAGCTAAACACAAACACAGCAAAAATGTAAAAATAGCTTTGGTCCCAAACGGACAGAAAATGGAAAAGTGCTGTGGTCATTAAGGGGTTAAGGGGTGCCTATACGATTCCAAATTTTGGTTTTGTGTATGCACCCTTTTTATAGTGCTGTCAGCACTATAGGAGTAAGTTCTTTTTTAACTTATTTTCCCACCCAGGAGTTTAGCTGTATGATCAGGGTTCCCATCAGTAGTGATGATTGGAATTAGCAATATGATGTAATTTAATATCTGTACCTCTTTTTTAAAGAACGTTAATATTGATGTAATCATCATCACATAACACGCAGTACGAATTGTGTCTTAAAGAAATTAATGCCAAGGAATATTTATTATGGTAATTTATTATTACTTTTGTGTTCTCAATGTGGTAAAACATGGAGGACTTAGTAACTTCATGTCCACAAAATAGTGATATGAACTCTGATATTTAGTAATAATGACTGTCTCTAAGATAAGTATATTAATATTAATATGGCTATAATTACATAAGCAGTGATATAGATATTGGTCTTAGAAATTAATTCCCTTTATAAGCATCTTTGTCATTTACTATTACAAGTGTTCATTTTGAGAGCCTATACCATATTTCAGTAATACTTGGTATATGGGATACAACAGTTAGATTAGACAGTTTATTATTGTCCTGTTTATTATCGTCCTGTTTGTCTTGTGTTAACTTTTTATTTTTATTGTTGTCCTATGTACAATTATGATGTCTAACCGAGCCGAAACGCGTCTGCCCGTTTTTGCCTACATGTAGTTTATTTTATGTCCTTAATTATTTTACTTTCCATATGTTGTTCACAATAAAGGTGCTTTTTTGATTTCACCTTTCGCCCGAGACCCGCTTCTTTTGCATTTACTTATCGAGTCCACGGCCTCACCCTGTATTTTTAAGACAGTGTTTTTTTACTAAACTTCAGGTACCTCTACACCTTGTGTTACTCCTTTTCTCTATTTTCCTTCGGTTGAATTACTGGGGATTGTGGGAAGGGGAGTGATACTTATCAGCTTTGCTGTGGTGCTCTTTGCCTCCTCCTGCTGGCCAGGAGTGATATTCCCAACATTAATTGAGGACGCTGTGGACTCACCATATCCGGAAAGAAATTTATCAGGTAAACATAATTTTTTTTTATTATTACGCTAGCAGCTGGAGGATCTTTTCTTCTTTGAAATACTTTGGGCATGGTAAGCTCACTCCGTGGACTGCTTAATTGAGGTGTGCTGTTTCCTCATATCCACATTTGTATCTGACAGCTAATCCCACAGGGTTGGTTTAGGGTGAGGTTATTTTTTCCATGTGGGGATAAGTCACAGACTGGTATCTTGCAGGTGCAGAAGGAACCTTCACAGTCTTTGGGGATAGACTTGAACGCCGGAGGAACAGATCAGGAGCAGTCAGCTCCAAGGAGGGAGCAAGACGTTGCAGCGGCTGCAGGTGGGCAAAACCCAGTTGTTCAGTTTGGGGAGTCGGGAAGGGATGTGAGTAGTGTGATTTCTGCTAGTGACTCAGCCTCGGTTAGGCTATTGGAGGTCCTTAGAGAGTTACTTAAGAAAGTTGAGTCGTCTGTGGTAGCTACGTCACCCCACCCCCTCCTGCTGCCAGGGCATGGGTGCCTGCAGCAAGGATAAGTTAGATGCCCAGTAGAGTGTCAGGTATAGTGGAGAAGCGGCTAGATGGGCAAGTTGCAGCTGAAGGGATTGAGCGCCTTGTCCCGTTGAGACAGGGAAATATTCAGACAGGCGAGGAAAGCAGCCCAAGGAAGGCCCGGAATAGAGAGTAGCAGACACCTATGTCAAGATCATGTCTCTGTTCTATAGGCCCTTTGGGGTTGATTTTGGCAAAAGAAACAAAAGAAAAGATATGGAAGAGATAATATATTGAACTATTTTCCTTGTTGCCCTTGGAGCAATCCTTTGAATTGCAGAAGACTCCAAAAAAGAGGCTTCACAGACCTTCACTAACTGGTTCCGGGCTTTTGTTATATATGCTAGTGCGTTGGCAGAAAAATTCCCTGAGCAGGGTGCTTCTCTTTTCTGTTATCTGGACGACTGAAGGGGCAGGCATTCCTATGCCAAATGTTTCAAAAAAGTTAAACTACTCAGTAGGCCCAAATAGTCTGACTAGGGGAGCAACTCCACTCAAAGTGGAAAGGATGGAGCGATGGCTAGGTCGATACAGCAGTAGGAGGGGTTTATGGAATGGGCAACCATGCTTTTGCATGGCTTTTCTTACAGGTTTGTTAGTCCCACGGTAGAGCATTCTGTTCTTTTTTCGGGTAACTTGAAGTCAGCTAGGGAATGGCCTCAGGTGGTGAGAGAAAAGATTAAAACAAGGTCGAATTGGGGTGCAGGGCGGGTCCTTTCTCTTCCCCTCCTATACCGGGATTTCGTATCTCCCCTTAGGTGTGGTGCCAAAACAGGATACATGGAAGTTCCGAATGATTCACCATCTTTTATACCCCGAATGGCAATCGGTGGACGATGGTATCCCTGAGTTAGCTTCAGTAAAATATGCTTCATTTGACCGAGCGGTTGCCCTCTTCTTTTTTACAGAACATGTTCTCCTCCCCTCACAGAACATACGCTCCTCTCATTCCTCTCCTAACAGAACATGTGATCCACCGCTAACAAAATGTGCCCTCCTCCTGTCACAGAATGTGTTTCTCCTCCTTTCAGAGTTCATGCGGTCCTCCTCTCAGAGATTGTGTGGTCCCCCCCTTTCCTCCATATATGGCATCTATAAACTGATAAATTAGCACTATGAGAGATTTGTGCAGATATATAGCTGTGTATGTGACAAATGAATGTAAAGCAAACACTACTGAGCAGCTTAAGATAAGCCATTACGATAAATAGGCAAATAGCCAGTGCGCTGGTTGGTGACTTTTAGCTATGGGCATACAATTGACTGCAGACATCCCTGTAGTTCCCCTTGCTCATTCTTTGAATCCATTACAGTAAGGGCCTGCAGGAGCAAGGGTCTTATATGGGTATTTTGCTAACAAAGGGTGTTACAAAAGCATTAGTTTTCATTGTCTACCTTTAAGTGCTATGTGACAGACCCTTCGGTCAGAACTGAAAGAGTTAACTTTGTTCAGCTTCAAGAAGCTATTTTCTAAATACAAGTTTGCTGGCATCAGCTCTAATTAAGTTTAGTGATAAACATTCCCATTGTCTAATCACCTCCAGTCAGACTGCTAGTTGATAAGATGGACTGCATTGTTTTCTTGTGTATAACTTGTTATCTGCTGAAGTAATGTAATTCTATTGTGGCCTGTCAAAGGGCGTTGTCTCTCTATCTAAATGTACCAAATGTGTGATTGGTGATTTTATGCCTCCCCCTGAGAGTGTCCTGTGTTACGTTACCAACAGGATACCAAGGGTTAACACCAGGGAACAAGCAATTCACAACCCAGCCAGTTTTCATGTTTAAAACAGAATGTCATTTATTAAAGGCTAGATGCCTAGTATTTATGCAGGTCTGACCCCCCAGATGGGGGGGTTGAAAGAATGTTGTACATTAGATGGAGGGCCCACACCCTTGGACAGACCACAATAGAATCACATACTTTACTTAGGCAGATAACAACTTAAACACATTTGGCTTGTCTTATCACCTAGCGTCTGCTCTCTGAGGGTGATTAAACAATGGACTGTTTATCACTAACTTTAATGACAGTACACAATAGCTTCTTAAAGTGGAACACAGTTAACTCCTTCAGTACTGACAGAAGGGTCTGTCACATAGCTCCCCCCTTGCGGAACACTCCGGCAGACCCAGCTTGACCCTTTTGCGGGTCAACCTGGGGATGACCGGACTAGGAGGTGGTAGGCATGTCAGTTTGCCAGGACAATCCATCTGTATTCCCGTTATGAGAGAGAATTCCTGTCCATACAAACAAGGGTTCAACTTCCTCAGTGCCCAGACTAGGGATAAACAGTCCTTCAAAATCCCATCAGCTTCTTTACGAGTTTTCTGTACCTGCTCTTTATAGGTATCCACAATCCCTTCATACTGACATAGGGTGCCCTTGAATTGCTGCACCTCACTATGAGCCAGCATCAGCTTCTCCTCCAGTGTCGCTAAGTTTGTCTTTAAGGTTTCATGTTCCACTCTCAAGCTGGTGTTTTCTGCAGTCTGTCGGTGCAGCTTGTCTAGCAGAGATTCACGTTCTAAACGTGCTTTTTCCTCTGCACTCCTCTTCTCTCCCGCTAGCACTGTTACATGATTATTTAACGTGACCATTTCATCCTCTACTTGACTCTTCTCCTTCATCAGCGCATTGTAACGGGACTTCCACGTATCAATGGCGGATAGAGATTTACTGAGCTCAGCGTCCTGGGGCTTAGCAGCAGGTGGGTCAGTCTCTGCTGCACGGATCTGGGCACGGGTAGTCACAGGGTTAACATCAGCGGGACCCATGGGAGCATAGGCAGAAACAAGGGGGGCCAAGTTATTTCCAAGGAGAACATCAGCGGGTAAATCCTTCATGACCCCCACATTCACAGGTCTAGCGCCCACTCCCCAATCCAAATGTACCCTGGCAACAGGTAGGCGGAACACAGCGCCCCCTGCTACCCTCACAGTCACAGTGTCTCCAGTGTGCTGTTTCTCAGACACCAAGTTCTTTCGAAGCAAGGTAATGGTAGCACCAGTATCCCGTAGACCACTGACCTCCTTCCCATTCACTTTAACCAGTTGCCGGTTATTCCGGTGGGCAGCTTGCACAAGGTCTGCCTCATGTAGGATGCCCCAGCATTCTTGCGCCTCTACGTAGCGGGCCGCAGGCTGAGGGTTACATGTGATTCCGCCGGCAGGTCTTCTCCAGGACTGTGCTTGGTTCGCTGCATTTAGGGGACACTCTGGTCTTTTGTGCCCTAGTTGCTTACATCCAAAGCATCGAATCGGTTGTGAGTAGCCCCGCAAATTGAACCGGGCTCTCTGAGGGTAGTTCGTGGCCAGAGGCCGTGTGGTATAGCGGTGCGCCGGGGGTTGGTAACTGGCAGCTGCTGGGGTGATTGGGGGTCTGTACTCCACTCTAGCTGGGGGCTTAGTGGTAGCAGTGTCCAGTTTGCGGGCATCCGTATACTCATCTGCCAAGCGAGCCGATTCATGCAGGGTGGAGGGTTTACGGTCCCGAACCCACTCTCGAACTCCTGCGGGTAACTTGTCGAAGCAATGTTCCAACAGGAATAGCTGCAGCACCTCTTCCCCAGATACAGCTTGGCACCCCGCTATCCAGTGAGCTGCTGTGCGGTGCACCTTACATGCCCACTCAAGGTAGGAATCTCCAGCTAATTTAACAGTGTCTCTGAACTGCCTCCGGTATGCCTCCGGTGTAACCGCATACCTGGAGAGCAGAGCCTCTTTTACAGTATTATAATCCCCGACTTCCTCATCTGGAATGGCCCGAAAAGCCTCACTGGCCCGGCCGGATAATTTTCCGGATAATATCGTGACCCAGTCCTCTGCGGGTACCTTGTGTAGTGCACATTGCCTCTCAAAATCCGCAAGGTACCCATCAATCGCTCCTTCTGTTTCCAGGAAGTTTTTAAAAGCTGCAAAATTTACTTTTCCCTTTTCCACTCGGGTTGCTGTGACTTGGGCTGCTGCAGCGCCGCTTTGGCGAAGTAGGTTGGTCTCCACAGCTGCTATGAATCGGTCGATAATTTCCGCAGATGGGTTGGGGCCATAATGTGCCAGTCTTATTTTAACCGCCCGATCAAAGCTTGCTTCTTCAGGGGTTCTGTCTGATATGCTGGGCCCATTGGTTCCTTCTGTTCCTGGTACTCTTTCCATCTTAGTCAGTATTATAATAATCCCCCTCTTCCTGAGGTTACTGGCTTGTGTAGTTGCTCTTCTGGGCGATAAGGTTCATTCCGTCGCTTGCCACCAATTGTTACGGTACCAACAGTGTACCAAGGGTTAACACCAGATGAACAATGTCCTGCATAGGGAATCAGCAATTCAAAACCCAGCCAGTTTTCAGGTTTAAAACAGAATGTCATTTATTAAAGGCTAGATGCCTAGTATTTATGCAGGTCTGACCCCCCAGATGGGGGGGGGGGGTTGAAAGAATGTTGTACATTAGATGGAGGGCCCACACCCTTGGACAGACCACAATAGAATCACATACTTTACTTAGGCAGATAACAACTTAAACACATTTGGCTTGTCTTATCACCTAGCGTCTGCTCTCTGAGGGTGATTAAACAATGGACTGTTCATCACTAACTTTAATGACAGTACACAATAGCTTCTTAAAGTGGAACACAGTTAACTCCTTCAGTACTGACAGAAGGGTCTGTCACATCCTGTTTGCATGTAACCTCAATAAAAACCAGGCTGGGTGTTCCAGCACCTGAGACCTCTTCTGACCCTCTAACTTGCAGCCTTGACTCATGTTTGTAGGGGACAGCTATAATCACTACAGGGATTGCTATGCTCTTCATACTCCCTTAGCTACTGAGCTCTGGTAAGAGCTCTAGTTCCTGATCCTGCTTCGCTCTACAGATGGAAGAGGTTCACCTACTGGAGCCTGGTCATAGGTCCAGGGCGCAGAGCAGACGGCGAGATACCAGCCCAGCAGCGGTGGTTCGTAGAGTCTGCATTACTTATGGTGGCTACGCAGTAGTTATGGTGTCTACGGTGCTGATGATCCTTTGGTGAGCGCTAGGAGCATCCTTTTCTACGGTCCAACTTCCAGCCAGCCTGGAGGCAATCGTAACATTTGGCGGCAGCGGTGGGATCGCGTCCTAGCGCAAGGAGCAGCACCCCAACAGCACTGGTATCGTATGAGAGTTATTGAGGGCAACGCTAGCCACTGCGCAGCGTCCCTACCTACAGCAGCATGGAGTTGACAAGACACTGGTCAGAACCCTGTGAAGAGCACCTCAACCTGATCCGTCGCTATGAGGGCGCTGATTTCGTTCCAGAGGTAAAGAGGCGGCTAGTCCGATATGGTCCAGACCCTGCGCAGGAGGTAGTCAGTCGAATCATCCGGGAATTGGATACTGAGAACGAAGCGGCACAAGCCTTTGAGCGCCAACTGTGGAGTTTGGGGATATGGACACCTGGTCTCCAGCGAGAAAGTGAGTTACAGGGAGTGGAGAACAACGACCTCCCTCCCCAGCGGCAGCCTGAGTTACAGGGAGAGGAGAGCAGCGACCTCCCTCCCCAGCGGCAGTATACCGTGCAGAGGGAAGAGACAACCGGTCTCCTTCCCCAACCCCAACCAGAGATACCCGAGGCAGCAGGCCTCATAGACTGGTCCTGGGAGGACCCCCAGCAGGCAGGTGGAGATGGGACCGCAGTCTCTCTACCAGCCCTACAGGGATGCTGGGCAGGCGGCCCAGATCCCCAGCAACAGACCCAGCTACAGGGAGGGGAGAGCATCGACCTCCCTCCCCAGCCGGAGTGTGCCTTCCAGGGAGAGGAGACAACCGGTCTCTCTCCCCAGCCGCAGCATGTTCCACAGGGAGCGGAGAGCATCGACCTCCCTTCCCAACGGCCGCCGGAGTATCAGGAGGAGGAGGTAAGCCAATCTCCCCCTCCCCAGCTAACTCCTAACTTGGGCCCAGGGTTAACAGTGGAGATGTTAACCCCCACTGACCCCCACGTTCCCTTTGCCACTGGGCAGGACTATGCCCCAATTCCCACAGCAGAAGAGCTGGCATCAGGACAGAGCGCTGCTGGCCTCTGCCCTACAGACCCCCTTGTTACAGGACTGGCCTGCAAACCCCTCACCCCAGCAGAAGCGCTGGCACCAGGGCAGAGTGCCGCTGGCCTCTGCCCCCCAAGTACCACCAGCTATTTGCCCAGCTGCGCCAGGAAGGCCGAGGATGCTACACTTTCATCCTACAACCTGGAACCTACAGGCCAGTACTACTTATTGTGGGGGGGCTACTTTGCTGCTAATGTTTATTTGTGGGTGGGTTGCGAGACTAATATAGGCACTGACCGACAGAAGGTCAGGTGCCTGGTTAGTCTCCCTCCAAAAGGGGAGATATGTTACAAACTGCTATTTGTAACTGGCCCTTTAAATGGAAAATTGCCCTGCTTCCCTGGATTGTGGAGAAGCCTATTTGCCAGCCTCCTTCCTCATGACTATGGCCCCTGGAAGATTGTGCCCCTGAAAACGTATTAACTTTTATTGGGTGTGTATGGCCCTTTAAGAACCGTCTGGGGACATATTGTGACTTTGGTGAATAATGCCCCTTTAAGACTATGTCCGCAGACCTGTAAAATAACTTGTCCCTGGCTTTCTCCCACTTGGTTCAGTAAATAGGGCTTACTGAACCAAGTACCACACAGACAAACCGACACCAGCCCCGCATAACCAGCGGTCTGGACAGCCTTAGCCACAGAAAGGGAGCAATGTTACAAAAGCATTAGTTTTCATTGTGTACCGTTAAGTGCTATGTGACAGACCCTTCGGTCAGAACTGAAAGAGTTAACTTTGTTCAGCTTCAAGAAGCTATTTTCTAAATACAAGTTTGCTGGCATCAGCTCTAATTAAGTTTAGTGATAAACATTCCCATTGTCTAATCACCTCCAGAGTCAGACTGCTAGTTGATAAGATGGACTGCATTGTTTTCTTGTGTATAACTTGTTATCTGCTGAAGTAATGTAATTCTATTGTGGCCTGTCAAAGGGCGTTGTCTCTCTATCTAAATGTACCAAATGTGTGATTGGGGATTTTATGCCTCCCCCTGAGAGTGTCCTGTTTGCATGTAACCTCAATAAAAACCAGGCTGGGTGTTCCAGCACCTGAGACCTCTTCTGACCCTCTAACTTGCAGCCTTGACTCATGTTTGTAGGGGACAGCTATAATCACTACAGGGATTGCTATGCTCTTCATACTCCCTTAGCTACTGAGCTCTGGTAAGAGCTCTAGTTCCTGATCCTGCTTCGCTCTACAGAAGGAAGAGGTTCACCTACTAGAGCCTGGTCATAGGTCCAGGGCGCAGAGCAGACGGCGAGATACCAGCCCAGCAGCGGTGGTTCGTAGAGTCTGCATTAGTTATGGTTTCTACGGTGCTGATGATCCTTTGGTGAGTGCTAGGAGCATCCTTTTCTACGGTCCAACTTCCAGCCAGCCTGGAGGCAACCGTAACAAAGGGTCTGCAGGACCATGGTCTATTCTGAGGTGGATGAGAAAGTAAGTAGTAAGGTCTGAGGTCTCATGTAGTTAAGAGAAGGGCTGCAGGGCCATTAGTCTAATATAAAGTCTGATGTATGTGGCACATAGAAGTGGCAGGGTCATTTAAGTCTGATATGTAGTCTGATGTGGGCATATAGCTGGCAAACGTGCTGCAGGACAAGGGGTCTGAAGTGGGCATGTAGCTGAACAAGGGGCTTCAGCAACAGGGTGCAGATGTGGGTGTGTAGCTGAACAAGGGGCTGCACGAACATATGTCTGACAGAAGGGATGCAGAGTCAAGAGTCTGATGTTGACACAATGCTTACAGAAAGGCTGCAGGACCAGAGGTCTGATGTGAGCATGTAGCTGATGGAAGGGCTGCAGAACCAGGGATATGATCTGGGTATGTAACTGACAGAGTGGCTGCATGACCAGGGGTCTGATGTGGGCATATTGTTGACAGTGGAGCTGCAGGACAAGGGGTCTGATGTGGGCATGTAACTGACAGAGCAGCTGCAAGAAAAGGGGCCTGGTGTGCTGATGTATCTGACAGAGGGACCGCAGGGGGGTCTGATGTGAACATGTAACTAACAGTGGGACTGCATGACCAGGGGTCTGATGTGGGCATATTGTTGACAGAGGAGCTGCAGGACACGGGGTCTGGTGTGAGCATATTTTTGACAGAGGAGCTACAGGACAAGGGGTCTGATGTGCTGATGTAGCTGACAGAGGGGCTTCAGGACCAGGGGTCTGATGTGGGCATATTGTTGACAGTGGAGCTGCAGGACAAGGGGTCTGATGTGGGCATGTAACTGACAGAGCAGCTGCAAGAAAAGGGGCCTGGTGTGCTGATGTATCTGACAGAGGGAACGCAGGGGAGTCTGATGTGAACATGTAACTAACAGAGGGGCTGCATGACCAAGGGTCTGATGTGGGCATATTGTTGACAGAGGAGCTGCAGGACAAGGGGTCTGGTGTGAGCATATTTTTGACAGAGGAGCTACAGGAAAAGGGGTCTGATGTGCTGATGTAGCTGACAGAGGGGCTGCAGGACCAGGGGTCTGATGTGAGCATGTAGCTGACAGAGGGGCTGCAGGACCAAGGGACTGGTGTGAGCATGTAGCTGACCGAGGGGCTGCAGGACCAGGGGTCTGATGTGAGCATGTAGCTGACAGAGGGGCTGCAGGACCAGGGGTCTGATGTGAGCATGTAGCTGACAGAGGGGCTTCAGAACCAGGGGTCTGGTGTGCTCATGTAGCTGACAGAGGGGCTTCAGAACCAGGGGTCTGGTGTGCTCATGTAGCTGACAGAGAGGCTGCAGGACCAGGGGTCTGATGTGCTCATGTAGCTGACAGTAGGGCTGCAGGACCAGGGGTCTGATGTGCTGATGTAGCTGACAGAGGGGCTGCAGGACCAGGGGTCTGATGTGCTGATGTAGTTGACAGAGAGGCTGCAGGACCAGGGGTCTGGTGTGCTCATGTAGCTGACAGAGAGGCTGCAGGACCAGGGGTCTGATGTGCTCATGTAGCTGACAGTAGGGCTGCAGGACCAGGGGTCTGATGTGCTGATGTAGCTGACAGAGGGGCTGCAGGACCAGGGGTCTGATGTGCTGATGTAGTTGACAGAGAGTCTGCAGGACCAGGAGTCTGATGTGCTGATGTAACTGACAGAAGGGCTGCAGGACCAGGGGTCTGAAGTGCTCATGTAGCTGACAGAAGGGCTGCAGGACGAGGGGTCTGGTGTGCTCCGGTAGCTGACAGAGAGGCTGCAGGACCAGGGGTCTGATGTGCTCATGTAGTTGACAGAGAGGCTGCAGGACCAGGGGTCTGGTGTGCTCATGTAGTTGACAGAGAGGCTGCAGGACCAGGAGTCTGATGTGCTCATGTAACTGACAGAAGGGCTGCAGGACCAGGGGTCTGATGTGCTCATGTAGCTGACAGAGGGGTTGCAGGACCAGGGGTCTGATGTGAGCATGTACCTGACAGAGGGGCTGCAGAGCCAGGGGTCTGATGTGCTGATGCAGTTGACAGAGAGGCTGCAGGACCTGGAGTCTGATGTGCTCATTTAACTGACAGAAGGGCTGCAGGACCAGGGGTCTGATGTGCTGATGTAGCTGACAGAAGGGCTGCAGGACCAGGGGTCTGATGTGAGCATGTAGCTGACAGAAGGGCTGCAGGACCAGGGGTCTGATGTGCTCATGTAGCTGACAGTAGGGCTGCAGGACCAGGGGTCTGATGTGCTGATGTAGCTGACAGAGGGGCTGCAGGACCAGGGGTCTGATGTGCTGATGTAGTTGACAGAGAGGCTGCAGGACCAGGGGTCTGGTGTGCTCATGTAGCTGACAGAGAGGCTGCAGGACCAGGGGTCTGATGTGCTCATGTAGCTGACAGTAGGGCTGCAGGACCAGGGGTCTGATGTGCTGATGTAGCTGACAGAGGGGCTGCAGGACCAGGGGTCTGATGTGCTGATGTAGTTGACAGAGAGTCTGCAGGACCAGGAGTCTGATGTGCTGATGTAACTGACAGAAGGGCTGCAGGACCAGGGGTCTGAAGTGCTCATGTAGCTGACAGAAGGGCTGCAGGACGAGGGGTCTGGTGTGCTCCGGTAGCTGACAGAGAGGCTGCAGGACCAGGGGTCTGATGTGCTCATGTAGTTGACAGAGAGGCTGCAGGACCAGGGGTCTGGTGTGCTCATGTAGTTGACAGAGAGGCTGCAGGACCAGGAGTCTGATGTGCTCATGTAACTGACAGAAGGGCTGCAGGACCAGGGGTCTGATGTGCTCATGTAGCTGACAGAGGGGTTGCAGGACCAGGGGTCTGATGTGAGCATGTACCTGACAGAGGGGCTGCAGAGCCAGGGGTCTGATGTGCTGATGCAGTTGACAGAGAGGCTGCAGGACCTGGAGTCTGATGTGCTCATTTAACTGACAGAAGGGCTGCAGGACCAGGGGTCTGATGTGCTGATGTAGCTGACAGAAGGGCTGCAGGACCAGGGGTCTGATGTGAGCATGTAGCTGACAGAAGGGCTGCAGGACCAGGGGTCTGATGTGCTCATGTAGCTGACAGAGAGCCTGCAGGACCAGGGGTCTGATGTGAGCATGTAGCTGACAGAAGGGCTGCAGGACCAGGGGTCTGATGTGAGCATTAAGCTGACGGAGAGCCTGCAGGACCAGGGGTCTGATGTGAGCATGTAACTGACAGAGGGGCTGCAGAGCTAGGGGTCTGATGTGCTGATGCAGCTGACAGAGGGGCTGCAGAACCAGGGGTCTGATGTGAGCATGTAACTGACAGAGGGGCTGCAGAACCAGGGGTCTGATGTGCTCATGTAGCTGACAGAGGGGCTGCAGGACCAGGGGTCTGATGTGAGCATGTAGCTGACAGAGGGGCTGCAGGACCAAGGGTCTGATGTGAGCATGTAGCAGACAGAGGGGCTGCAGGACCAGGGGTCTGATGTGAGCATGTAGCTGACAGAGGGGCTGCAGGACCAAGGGACTGGTGTGAGCATGGGGGTCTGATGTGAGCATGTAGCTGACAGAGGGGCTGCAGGACCAGGGGTCTGATGTGCTGATGCAGCTGACAGAGGGGCTGCAGGACCAGGGGTCTGATGTGAGCATGTAACTGACAGAGGGGCTGCAGGACCAGGGGTCTGATGTGAGCATGTAGCTGACAGAGGGGCTGCAGGACCAGGGGTCTGATGTGCTGATGCAGCTGACAGAGGGGCTGCAGGACCAGGGGTCTGATGTGAGCATGTAGCTGACAGAGGGGCTGCAGGACCAGGGGTCTGATGTGAGCATGTAGCTGACAGAGGGGCTGCAGGACCAGGGGTCTGATGTGCTGATGCAGCTGACAGAGGGGCTGCAGGACCAGGGGTCTGATGTGAGCATGTAACTGACAGAGGGGCTGCAGGACCAGGGGTCTGATGTGAGCATGTAGCTGACAGAGGGGCTGCAGGACCAGGGGTCTGATGTGAGCATGTAGCTGACAGAGGGGCTGCAGGACCAAGGGACTGGTGTGAGCATGTAGCTGACCGAGGGGCTGCAGGACCAGGGGTCTGATGTGAGCATTTAGCTGACAGAGGGGCTGCAGGACCAGGGGTCTGATGTGAGCATGTAGCTGACAGAGAGGCTGCAGGGCCAGGGGACTGGTGTGAGCATGTAGCTGACAGAGGGGCTGCAGGACCAAGGGACTGGTGTGAGCATGTAGCTGACCGAGGGGCTGCAGGACCAGGGGACTGATGTGCTCAAGTAGCTGACAGAGGGGCTGCAGTACCAGGGGACTGGTGTGAGCATGTAGCTGACAGAGGGGCTGCAGGACCAGGGGTCTGAAGTAGCTGACAGAGAGGCTGCAGGACAAGGGGTCTGATGTGCTCATGTAACTGACAGAAGGGCTGCAGGACCAGGGGACTGATGTGCTCATGTAGCTGAAAAAGGGGCTGCAGGATCAGGGGACTGGTGTGAGCATGTATCTGACAGAGAGGCTGCAGGACAAGGGGTTTGATGTGAGCACATGACTGATAAGAGGAGCTTCAGGACTAGGGGACTGCTGAGGGCACATGGTTGACAAAGGTGATGGAGGAATAGGGGACTGATGTGGGCATGTTGATTACAAAGGGGCTGCAGGACTAGTGCACTGATGTGGGCACATGACTGATAAGAGGTGCTGCAGGACTAGTGCACTGGTGTGGGCATATGGTGGACAGAGGGGCCGCAGGACTAGTGCACTGATGTGGGCATATGGTGGACAGAGGGGCTTTAGGGCTAGGGGTCTGATATGGGCATGTTGCTGACAGAGGGATTCAGGACCAGGGGACTGATGTGAGTATATGGTTGACAGAAGGGCTGCAGGACCAGGGGACTGATATGAGCATATGGGTGACAGAGGGGCGGCAGGGCTAGGGGTCTAATATGGGCATGTAGCTGACAGGGGCTGCAGGACCAGGGGACTGATTTGAGTATATGGTTGACAGAGGGGCTGTAGGACCAGGGGACTGATGTGGGCATATGGTTGACAGAGGGCTGCAGGACTAGAGGTCTGATATGGGTATGTAGCTGACAGGGGCTGCAGGACCATGGGACTGATGTAAGTATATGGTTGACAGAGAGGCTGCAGGACCAGGGGACTGATATGAGCATATGGGTGACAGAGGGCTGCAGGACTAGAGGTCTGATATGGGCATGTAGCTGACAGGGGCTGCAGGACCATGGGACTGATGTGAGTATATGGTTGACAGAGAGGCTGCAGGACCAGGGGACTGATATGAGCATATGGGTGACAGAGGGGCGGCAGGGCTAGGGGTCTAATATGGGCATGTAGCTGACAGAGGGACTGCAGGACCAGGGGACTGATGTGAGTATATGGTTGACAGAGGGGCTGCAGGACCAGGGGACTGATGTGGGCATATGGTTGACAGAGGGCTGCAGAACTAGAGGTCTGATATGGGCATGTAGCTGACAGGGGCTGCAGGACCAGGGGACTGATGTGAGTATATGGTTGACAGAGGGGCTGCAGGACCAGGGGACTGATGTGGACATATGGTTGACAGAGGGGCTGCAGGACCAGGGGACTGATGTGGGCATATGGTTGACAGAGGGCTGCAGGACTAGAGGTCTGATATGGGCATGTAGCTGACAGGGGCTGCAGGACCAGGGGACTGATGTGAGTATATGGTTGACAGAGGGGCTAAGGGCCAGGGGACTGATGTGAGCATATGGGTGACAGAGGGGCGGCAGGGCTAGGGGTCTAATATGGGCATGTAGCTGACAGAGGGGCTGCAGGACCAGGGGACTGATGTGGGCATATGGTTGACAGAGGGTTGCAGGACTAGAGGTCTGTTATGGGCATGCAGCTGACAGAGAGCTGCATATCTATGGGTCTAATCTGATGGGCATATGACTTACTATATTAGATGCAGAAAAGTAACAAGATGAGGTATATTATGCTATCTATAGCTGATAATATATCATATAATTAGATTATAATCACAGCACATAAAAACAATGTTGTTGGTATATTTCTTAGTTTTAATAACTGCATATTCAGTTATCTGTTATGGAAATAAACATTCAGAACATTCAAAACAACCGTAATAAGTGCTTAACCGTACAATAAACTAAAGTATTATAACTAGCTGCCTAAATATGTTTTAGGCTAATGTGTGCCTAGCACTTTCCTGCAGTATGTCAGTCTGCACCCATCTAAAGACCATAGTCTAGCCCTGAAATATCAGACAATCCTTCTCTGAACAGGATAGCCAAAACCATTGTGGGGAGTGGTTTCTCTTATTCAGGGATATACTTCCTGACATTTCAGGGATATACTTCCTGACATTTTAGGGATGGACTTCCTGGCATTTCAGGGATGGACTTCCTGGCATTTCAGGGATGGACTTCCTGGCATTTTAGGGATGGACTTCCTGGAATTTCAGGGATGGACTTCCTGGCATTTTAGGGATGGACTTCCTGGCATTTCAGGGATGGACTTCCTGGCATTTCAGGGATGGACTTCCTGGCATTTTAGGGATGGACTTCCTGGCATTTTAGGGATGGACTTCCCGGTATTTCAGGGTTGGAATAACCATTATAGATAGTCTTGAGAAAGGCCTAGTCTAGGCCGAAACGCGTTGGCATACTGGTGAGCTTGGTTTTAATTACCTATATTATATATCATATACAGTGTTGCACTATTTGTTTCTCTTTTGTTCCCTTTTAGGTATTTTATCGATGTATTTGTTTGTTATGGATCTTACCAAGGATTTTTAACATCTGAATTAAGGATTTGTTTTCACTAGATCTTTAGTGCTTTTTGATATTATCACTGATTTTCTATTTTTGTCTTTTGATATTTTTGTCTTTTGATTTTTGACCTTTGTTTATCATTTGAATTCAAGTTTTCCACGTGGATTTTTTCACAAGTTATTTTTATTTTTATACACCTCACGGATTTACAATTTTTTAATTTAGCAGCTGAACCGCAATAATTTGACCCACTCAACGTTTACATTCTACTATTATTGACTTCACGTTATATTTCTACACGTCACTTTGGAGGAAACACTACTGGATTCACTTACATATAACCGGTTGAACATTTGAACATTTTTTATGTACGCCAATTTTTGTGAACACTATTTTTTGTGAATGCTATTTTTCTTTTTTGTGAATGCTATTTTTCTTTGTTGAAAGCTATTGTGTGCACTCAATCACTCACTTAGGTTGTTTATATTATTGAATGTACATGTCCTTCTAACTCCTCATCACTGGCTCACTAAGTCAGCGTCACATGCTATACTCCATTGGATATTTTTAAATATTTTTAGATTTGTTTATTATATATTTTTTTGTTAAGTCAGACATGGATCCATGCGTCTGATTGCCATTTGTAAATTTTTATATGTATTAAAATGTACCTTTTACTAGCCTTTTAAGCTTTTTAGCGCTTACTCTCTCCCCATTATAGGTGGGATCAGACTGATACTGCAGGAAGGTTCCTATCTCTGAAAAGTGCACATTAGGATACTAGAGGCGGCTTCTGAGGTGGTGACTACCGACAAAACAAGCTGTTATACTTTATGTTCACTTTTTCATTCTGTCATTTTTAAAAATCCACATCCATAGAAGATCACTCTATCCCATGTGTTTTATGGTGTTTACAAAGCAAAGAGAATTCAACAAAAGTTCTCCCACATTCATGACACATGTATGGTCTTGTTTTATGGCTTTTTTTATGTCTGTTAAGGACAGATGAGTCACTGAAATACTTTCCGCACTCCACACATTTATAAGGCTTCTCGCCAGTATGCACTCTATAGTGTCTAAGGAGTTTGCTTTGATGCACAAATTCTTTTCCACACTGGAAGCAGGTGTGTGGCTTTTCTCCTGTATGCATCTTCTGGTGCACGTCAAGCTGTGATTTCTTAATGAAGGTCTTACCACACTGAGTGCATTTATGTGGTTTATCCCCAGTATGAGTTCTCTGGTGAATAATTAAATGACATTTAAGTATGAAGGTTTTCCCACACTCACATTTATATTTTTTATCCTTAGTTTGAGTTTTCTCATCTTTTCCAAACCCTGATGCATATGCTAAGTTTTTCCTACTCTTATAACCTTTATATTGGTTGTGATTTTTGTGGACTTTTTTATGAGTGACCAACTCAGAGTATTTCAAGAATTTCTCTTCACATTCACTGCAAGTATACAGTTTATCTGTCCAGTGGACCTTCTGGTGAGTGACCAAATCTGAGTGCTCTATAAAGCTATCTCCACATTCACTGCACTTATACAGTTTATTGACACTGTGGACTTTAAGGTGAGTGACTAACTCTGAGTACTTCAAGAAGTTTTCTTCACATTCATTACACTTGTATAGCTTATCTATAGTGTGAACCGTCTCATGAGTGACTAACTCTGAGTGCTCTATAAATCTATCTCCACATTCACTGCACTTATATAGTTTATTGACACTGTGGACTTTAAGGTGAGTGACTAACTCTGAGTACTTCAAGAAGTTTTCTTCACATTCATTACACTTGTATAGTTTATCTATAGTGTGAACCTTCTCATGAGTCACCAGCTCTGAGTGCTGTAGGAAGCTCTCTCCACATTCACTGCACTTATATCGTTCATCCACACTATGGACCTTCAGGTGTTTGACCACATCTGAGTACTTCAGGAAGCTCTTTTCACATTCATTACACTTATATAGTTTATCTGTATTGTGTACTTTCTGGTGAGTGACCAGCTCTGAATGCCTTAAAAAGCTTTCCTCACAATCACTGCACTTGTATTCTGTCACCACATTGTGAACCTTTTCGTGACTGACTAGCTCTGAGTGCTGTGAGAATATCTCCTCACATTCACTGCACTTATATAGCTTATCTACACTATGGACTTTCTGATGCGTGACCAGCTCTGAGTACTGTAGAAAGCTCTCTTTACATTCACTGCACTTATATAGCTTATCCACACTATGGACTTTCTGATGAGTGACCAGCTCTGAGTGCTGTAGAAAGATCTCTTCAGATTCACTGCACTTATATAGCTTATCCACACTATGGACTTTCTGATGAGTGACCAGCTCTGAGTGCTGTAGAAAGCTCTCTTCAGATTCACTGCACTTATATAGCTTATCTACACTATGGACTTTCTGATGAGTGACCAGCTCGGAGTACTCTAGAAAGCTCTCTTCACATTCACTGCACTTATATAGCTTATCTACACTATGGACTTTCTGATGCGTGACCAGCACTGAGTACTGTAGAAAGCTCTCTTTACATTCACTGCACTTATATAGCTTATCCACACTATGGACTTTCTGATGCTTGACCAGCTCTGAGTACTGTAGAAAGCGCTCTTCACATTCACTGCACTTATATAGTTTATCATCACTATGGATATACTGATGAGCAATCAGCTTTGATCTTTGAAAGAAACTCTCCTCACATTTAGTACATGCATATAGTTTATCCATATTATGAGTGACTAGCTCTGAGTTGTGGAGGACCCTGTCATCAGATTCACTAAATGCATTGAGTTTGTCCACACTAGCAGTCATACGATGTGGGACCAAATCGAAATCAGGTGAAAACCTCTTATGGTACTCAGCACGCTCATGATTTTTCTCCCGATGTTGACCTAGCATTAATTCATTAGCACAGACTTTTCCACATTCGGCACATGCCCAGTTGTTTTGATTGTGAAATATAATGTGTTTGTTGTATGCAGCAGGATTGATAAAGCCTTTTCCACAGCCATTGCAGCGTAGGGTGTTCCCTATATGTATTTTATAATGTCGGTTGAGAACTGAAGAGTCATTGAAGCATTTTCCACATGCAACACATATAAAGGGCCTCTCACCAGTATGGATTCTCTGATGTCTACGGAGTTTGGCAACTTCACAAAAGCTTTTCCCACAGTCACTGCAACTATAGGGCCTCTCTCCGGTATGGGTCCTCTCATGAATTACCAGAGATGATTTCCGCAAAAAAGTCTTCCCACATTCAAAACATCTAAAATCCTTATGTCCATTGTGTGACTTTTGATGAGGGATAAGATTGGATTTGTAAGTAAAGTGCTTCCCACAGTCAGAACAAGAGTAGGGTTTCTCAATAGAGTGAACACTGAAATGCTTTATCAGGGTTGACCAGACATCGAACGTTTGGCCACATTCAGCACAGATATAAAGCTTATCTCCTGAAACTGGAATCTCATGTTCAGCTGTATCAATTTTACATGTGTTGTATTCAAACTTCACTTCAGTGTCTTCTTTCTCTGTGACTTTCTTCGCATTCCAAGGGCGTCTGCATTGTCGTCCTTTCTGCACAGTACTAGCTTTTCTCTTTGGCCTTTTCAAAAGTGTAGTTATGTCTGTTCTATGCCTTGTTATTCTTCCACTCCTCCTTGGTTTATTCTCACTCTGGAAGACTGTGTGGAAAACATTTCCATTTACTCTCATTGTTTTCCTTTGTGAATTAGGAGACGTCTGGCACATGCCAGTGTCATCATTTGATAGCCAATAGGATGTATCTGCAGGGGATATAAGAAAATTAGCTAAATCAGTATTTTACTCTGGAGAACTGGAGTATCTATCACTTGCAAAATAACTCATTTCTAATGTTTTAATCAAATATCCAAGACATGTAATTTCTTATATACAATATATATACATATGTTTCTATAGGTATTTCCTGCATACTGGTAGCTGACTTCCCCTTACTTCTGTACAGGAAACATGGGCTGTGTCTAGAAACATTCTATACCAAATACTTTATAAAAATAAATGCAAGATGAAATGATTAAGCTAGACTTTCCTATCCTGTTAACCTTAAAGGGACAGTCAACTCAAATTGTACTATTGTTTAAAAAGATAGATAATCCCTTTATTAGCCATTCCCCAGTTTTACACAGAAAACATGGTTATATTAATACACGTTTTACCTCTGTGATTAACTTGTATCTAAGCATCTTCTGACAGACCCCTGATCACATGACTATCTATTGACTTGCATTTAAGTCAAATAGTGCTGTGTTGTTAGCGTCCACGGGCATCAGCACAATGTTATCTAAAAGCAAATTCAAAAGCATGCGATCATGGGGCTGTCTTTAGGGACTTAGAACTAATGTAAAAAAAATTGGAGTCTTTGTACAAAATGTTGGATAAAAGTAATCTTTACTAATTAAAAAGTAGCAAGCAGCAAAATAACAACATAAGTTAGATACTAACCAAAAGTCCTAAAATATTAGTATATACAGCAGAGAATAATCAGAGATTGATGAATATCAGCTAATAGCAGCAGTTCCTAAATTGTACTAATTATAAAATTCTAAATCAGTATGGATTTAATTATCAACAATCATACATACTATACACTAACAACAATCATACATACTATACACTAACAACAATCATACATACATATACACTAACAACAATCATACATACATATCCACTAACAACAATCATACATACTATACACTAACAACAATCATACATACTATACACTAACAACAATCATACATACATATACACTAACAACAATCATACATACTATACACTAACAACAATCATACATACTATACACTAACAACAATCATACATACATATACACTAACAACAATCATACATACATATACACTAACAACACTCATACATACATATACACTAACAACACTCATACATACATATACACTAACAACACTCATACATACATATACACTAACAACAATCATACATACATATACACTAACAACAATCATACATACATATACACTAACAACAATCATACATACTATACACTAACAACAATCATACATACTATACACTAACAACAATCATACATACTATACACTAACAACAATCATACATACATATACACTAACAACAATCATACATACTATACACTAACAACAATCATACATACTATACACTAACAACAATCATACATACTATACACTAACAACAATCATACATACTATACACTAACAACAATCATACATACTATACACTAACAACAATCATACATACATATACACTAACAACAATCATACATACTATACACTAACAACAATCATACATACTATACACTAACAACACTCATACATACATATACACTAACAACACTCATACATACTATACACTAACAACAATCATACATACATATACACTAACAACAATCATACATACATATACACTAACAACAATCATACATACTATACACTAACAATCAATCATACATACATATACACTAACAACACTCATACATACATATACACTAACAACACTCATACATACTATACACTAACAACAATCATACATACTATACACTAACAACAATCATACATACTATACACTAACAACAATCATACATACATATACACTAACAACAATCATACATACTATACACTAACAACAATCATACATACTATACACTAACAACAATCATACATACATATACACTAACAACAATCATACATACTATACACTAACAACAATCATACATACTATACACTAACAACAATCATACATACTATACACTAACAACAATCATACATACTATACACTAACAACAATCATACATACATATACACTATCAACAATCATACATACATATACACTAACAACAATCATACATACATATACACTAACAACAATCATACATACTATACACTAACAACAATCATACATACTATACACTAATAACGATCATACATACATATACACTAACAACACTCACTCCAGCAGTATTTATAGGCAACAGGTCTGATTTCCTAAAATAACTTTATTATAACATGAAACAAAGTGCATATTGCTAAAAGTGCATAAATCTAAAAATGCATATTTCAAAAAATATAGTAATGAATGAGCTATACTTATATAGTGTAGAATGAGCTATACTTATATAGTGTAGAATGTGCTATACTTATTATATAGTGTAGAATGTGCTATACTTATTATATAGAGTAGAATGTGCTATACTTATTATATAGAGTAGAATGTGCTATACTTATTATATAGTGTAGAATGAGCTATACTTATTATATAGTGTAGAATGAGCTATACTTATTATATAGAGTAGAATGTGCTATACTTATTATATAGAGTAGAATGAGCTATACTTATTAAATAGAGTAGAATGAGCTATACTTATTATATAGTGTAGAATGAGCTATACTTATTATATAGTGTAGAATGAGCTATACTTTTTATATAGTGTAGAATGAGCTATACTTATTATATAGTGTAGAATGAGCTATACTTATTATATAGTGTAGAATGAGCTATACTTATTATATAGTGTAGAATGAGCTATACTTATTTTATAGAGTAGAATGAGCTATACTTAATATATAGTGTAGAATGAGCAATACTTATTATATAGTGTAGAATGAGCTATACTTATTATATAGAGTAGAATGTGCTATACTTATTATATAGTGTAGAATGAGCTATACTTATTATATAGTGTAGAATGAGCTATACTTATTATATAGTGTAGAATGAGCTATACTTATTATATAGTGTAGAATGAGCTATACTTATTATATAGTGTAGAATGAGCTATACTTATTATATAGTGTAGAATGAGCTATACTTATTATATAGTGTAGAATGAGCTATACTTATTATATAGTGTAGAATGTGCTATACTTATTATATAGTGTAGAATGAGCTATACTTATTATATAGTGTAGAATGAGCTATACTTTTTATATAGAGTAGAATGAGCTATACTTATTATATAGAGTAGAATGAGCTATACTTATTATATAGTGTAGAATGAGCTATACTTATTATATAGAGTAGAATGAGCTATACTTATTATATAGTGTAGAATGAGCTATACTTATTATATAGAGTAGAATGTGCTATACTTATTATATAGAGTAGAATGAGCTATACTTATTATATAGTGTAGAATGAGCTATACTTATTATATAGTGTAGAATGAGCTATACTTATTATATAGTGTAGAATGAGCTATACTTATTATATAGAGTAGAATGTGCTATACTTATTATATAGAGTAGAATGAGCTATACTTATTATATAGTGTAGAATGAGCTATACTTATTATATAGTGTAGAATGAGCTATACTTATTTTATAGAGTAGAATGAGCTATACTTAATATATAGTGTAGAATGAGCAATACTTATTATATAGTGTAGAATGAGCTATACTTATTATATAGAGTAGAATGTGCTATACTTATTATATAGTGTAGAATGAGCTATACTTATTATATAGTGTAGAATGAGCTATACTTATTATATAGTGTAGAATGAGCTATACTTATTATATAGTGTAGAATGAGCTATACTTATTATATAGTGTAGAATGAGCTATACTTATTATATAGTGTAGAATGTGCTATACTTATTATATAGTGTAGAATGAGCTATACTTATTATATAGTGTAGAATGAGCTATACTTATTATATAGTGTAGAATGAGCTATACTTATATAGTGTAGAATGAGCTATACTTATTATATAGTGTAGAATGAGCTATACTTATTATATAGTGTAGAATGAGCTATACTTATTATATAGTGTAGAATGAGCTATACTTATTATATAGTGTAGAATGAGCTATACTTATTATATAGTGTAGAATGAGCTATACTTATTATATAGTGTAGAATGTGCTATACTTATTATATAGTGTAGAATGAGCTATACTTATTATATAGTGTAGAATGAGCTATACTTATTATATAGTGTAGAATGAGCTATACTTATTATATAGTGTAGAATGAGCTATACTTATTATATAGTGTAGAATGTGCTATACTTATTATATAGTATAGAATGTGCTATACTTATTATATAGAGTAGAATGTGCTATACTTATTATATAGAGTAGAATGTGCTATACTTATTATATAGTGTAGAATGAGCTATACTTATTATATAGTGTAGAATGAGCTATACTTATTATATAGAGTAGAATGTGCTATACTTATTATATAGAGTAGAATGAGCTATACTTATTATATAGTGTAGAATGAGCTATACTTATTATATAGTGTAGAATGAGCTATACTTATTATATAGTGTAGAATGAGCTATACTTTTTATATAGTGTAGAATGAGCTATACTTATTATATAGAGTAGAATGAGCTATACTTATTATATAGTGTAGAATGAGCTATACTTATTATATAGTGTAGAATGAGCTATACTTATTTTATAGAGTAGAATGAGCTATACTTAATATATAGTGTAGAATGAGCAATACTTATTATATAGTGTAGAATGAGCTATACTTATTATATAGAGTAGAATGTGCTATACTTATTATATAGTGTAGAATGAGCTATACTTATTATATAGTGTAGAATGAGCTATACTTATTATATAGTGTAGAATGAGCTATACTTATTATATAGTGTAGAATGAGCTATACTTATTATATAGTGTAGAATGAGCTATACTTATTATATAGTGTAGAATGAGCTATACTTATTATATAGTGTAGAATGTGCTATACTTATTATATAGTGTAGAATGAGCTATACTTATTATATAGTGTAGAATGAGCTATACTTATTATATAGAGTAGAATGAGCTATACTTATTATATAGAGTAGAATGAGCTATACTTATTATATAGTGTAGAATGAGCTATACTTATTATATAGAGTAGAATGTGCTATACTTATTATATAGAGTAGAATGAGCTATACTTATTATATAGTGTAGAATGAGCTATACTTATTATATAGTGTAGAATGAGCTATACTTATTATATAGTGTAGAATGAGCTATACTTATTATATAGTGTAGAATGAGCTATACTTATTATATAGTGTAGAATGAGCTATACTTATTATATAGTGTAGAATGAGCTATACTTATTATATAGTGTAGAATGAGCTATACTTATTATATAGTGTAGAATGAGCTATACTTATTATATAGTGTAGAATGAGCTATACTTATTATATAGTGTAGAATGAGCTATACTTATTATATAGTGTAGAATGAGCTATACTTATTATATAGTGTAGAATGAGCTATACTTATTATATAGTGTAGAATGAGCTATACTTATTATATAGTGTAGAATGAGCTATACTTATTATATAGTGTAGAATGTGCTATACTTATTATATAGAGTAGAATGTGCTATACTTATTATATAGAGTAGAATGAGCTATACTTATTATATAGTGTAGAATGAGCTATACTTATTATATAGTGTAGAATGAGCTATACTTATTATATAGAGTAGAATGTGCTATACTTATTATATAGAGTAGAATGAGCTATACTTATTATATAGAGTAGAATGAGCTATACTTATTATATAGTGTAGAATGAGCTATACTTATTATATAGTGTAGAATGAGCTATACTTATTATATAGTGTAGAATGAGCTATACTTATTATATAGTGTAGAATGAGCTATACTTATTATATAGTGTAGAATGAGCTATACTTATTATATAGTGTAGAATGAGCTATACTTATTATATAGTGTAGAATGAGCTATACTTATTATTAGAGTAGAATGAGCTATACTTATTATATAGTGTAGAATGAGCTTATACTTATTATATAGTGTAGAATGAGCTATACTTATTATATAGTGTAGAATGAGCTATACTTATTATATAGAGTAGAATGTGCTATACTTATTATATAGTGTAGAATGAGCTATACTTATTATATAGTGTAGAATGAGCTATACTTATTATATAGTGTAGAATGAGCTATATTATTATATAGGAGTAGAATGAGGCTTACACTTATTATATAGTGTAGAATGAGCTATACTTATTATATAGAGATAGAATGTGCTTATCTTATTATATAGAGTAGAATGAGCTATACTTATTATATAGTGTTGAATGAGCTATACCTTATTTTATAGGTGTAGAATGAGCTATACTTAGTATATAGAGTAGAATGAGCTATACTTACTTATATAGTGTAGAATGAGCTATACTTATTATATCATTAGAGTAGCTATGAGCTATACTTATTATATAGTGTAGAATGAGCTATACTTATTATATAGTGTAGAATGAGCTATACTTATTATATAGTGTAGAATGAGCTATACTTATTATATAGTGTAGAATGAGCTATACTTATTATATAGTGTAGAATGAGCTATACTTATTATATAGTGTAGAATGAGCTATACTTATTATATAGTGTAGAATGAGCTATACTTATTATATAGTGTAGAATGAGCTATACTTATTATATAGTGTAGAATGAGCTATACTTATTATATAGTGTAGAATGTGCTATACTTATTATATAGAGTAGAATGTGCTATACTTATTATATAGAGTAGAATGAGCTATACTTATTATATAGTGTAGAATGAGCTATACTTATTATATAGTGTAGAATGAGCTATACTTATTATATAGTGTAGAATGAGCTATACTTATTATATAGAGTAGAATGTGCTATACTTATTATATAGAGTAGAATGAGCTATACTTATTATATAGTGTAGAATGAGCTATACTTATTATATAGTGTAGAATGAGCTATACTTATTTTATAGTGTAGAATGAGCTATACTTATTATATAGTGTAGAATGAGCTATACTTATTATATAGTGTAGAATGAGCTATACTTATTATATAGAGTAGAATGAGCTATACTTATTATATAGAGTAGAATGAGCTATACTTAATTATATAGTGTTAGAATGAGCTTTACTTATTATATAGAGTAGAATGAGCTATACTTATTATATAGTGTAGAATGAGCTATACTTATTATATAGTGTAGAATGAGCTATACTTATTATATAGTGTAGAATGAGCTATACTTATTATATAGTGTAGAATGAGCTATACTTATTATGTAGTGTAGAATGTGCTATACTTATTATATAGTGTAGAATGTGCTATACTTATTATATAGAGTAGAATGAGCTATACTTATTATATAGTGTAGAATGTGCTATACTTATTATATAGTGTAGAAGTGAGCTAATACTTATTATATAGTGTAGAATGTGCTATACTTATTATATAGTGTAGAATGAGCTATACTTATTATATAGTGTAGAATGATCTATACTTATATAGTGTAGAATGAGCTATACTTATTATATAGTGTAGAATGAGCTATACTTATTATATAGTGTAGAATGAGCTATACTTATATAGTGTAGAATGTGCTATACTTATTATATAGTGTAGTATGTGCTATACTTATTATATAGAGTAGAATGTGCTATACTTATTATATAGAGTAGAATGAGCTATACTTATTATATAGTGTAGAATGAGCTATACTTATTATATAGAGTAGAATGAGCTATACTTATTATATAGAGTAGAATGTGCTATACTTATTATATAGAGTAGAATGAGCTATACTTATTAAATAGAGTAGAATGAGCTATACTTATTATATAGTGTAGAATGAGCTATACTTATTATATAGTGTAGGAATGAGCTATACTTTATTATATAGTAGTAAATGTGCTATACTTATTATATAGAGTAGAAATGAGCTAAACTTATTATATAGTGTAGAATGAGCTATACTTAGTTATATAGTGGTAGAATGAGCTATACTTATTTTATAGAGTAGAATGAGCTATACTTAATATATAGTGTAGAATGAGCAATACTTTTTATATAGGTGTAGAATGAGCTATACTTATTATATAGAGTAGAATGTGCTATACTTATTATAGTAGGTGTTGAGATGAGCTATACTTATTATATAGTGTAGAATGAGCTATACTTATTATAAGTATAGAATGAGCTATACTTATTATATAGTGTAGAATGAGCTATACTTATTATATAGTGTAGAATGAGCTATACTTATTATAGTAGTGTAGAATGAGCTAGTACTTATTATATAGTGTAAATGTGCTATACTTATTATGATAGTGTAGAATGAGCTATACTTATTATATAGTGTAGAATGAGCTATACTTATTATATAGAGTAGAATGAGCTATACTTATTATATAGAGTAGAATGAGCTATACTTATTATATAGTGTAGAATGAGCTATACTTATTATATAGAGTAGAATGTGCTATACTTATTATATAGTGTAGAATGAGCTATACTTATTATATAGTGTAGAATGAGCTATACTTATTATATAGTGTAGAATGAGCTATACTTATTATATAGTGTAGAATGAGCTATACTTATTATATAGTGTAGAATGAGCTATACTTATTATATAGTGTAGAATGAGCTATACTTATTATATAGTGTAGAATGTGCTATACTTATTATATAGTGTAGAATGAGCTATACTTATTATATAGTGTAGAATGAGCTATACTTATTATATAGTGTAGAATGTGCTATACTTATTATATAGTGTAGAATGAGCTATACTTATTATATAGTGTAGAATGAGCTATACTTATTATATAGTGTAGAATGAGCTATACTTATTATATAGTGTAGAATGAGCTATACTTATTATATAGTGTAGAATGAGCTATACTTATTATATAGTGTAGAATGAGCTATACTTATTATATAGTATAGAATGTGCTATACTTATTATATAGAGTAGAATGTGCTATACTTATTATATAGTGTAGAATGAGCTATACTTATTATATAGTGTAGAATGAGCTATACTTATTATATAGAGTAGAATGTGCTATACTTATTATATAGAGTAGAATGAGCTATACTTATTAAATAGAGTAGAATGAGCTATACTTATTATATAGTGTAGAATGAGCTATACTTATTATATAGTGTAGAATGAGCTATACTTATTATATAGTGTAGAATGAGCTATACTTTTTATATAGAGTAGAATGAGCTATACTTATTATATAGAGTAGAATGAGCTATACTTATTATATAGTGTAGAATGAGCTATACTTAGTATATAGTGTAGAATGAGCTATACTTATTATATAGTGTAGAATGAGCTATACTTATTATATAGTGTAGAATGAGCTATACTTATTATATAGAGTAGAATGAGCTATACTTATTATATAGTGTAGAATGAGCTATACTTATTATATAGTGTAGAATGAGCTATACTTATTATATAGTGTAGAATGAGCTATACTTATTATATAGTGTAGAATGAGCTATACTTATTATATAGTGTAGAATGAGCTATACTTATTATATAGAGTAGAATGTGCTATACTTATTATATAGAGTAGAATGAGTTATACTTATTATATAGTGTAGAATGAGCTATACTTATTATATAATGTAGAATGAGCTATACTTATTATATAGTGTAGAATGAGCTATACTTATTATACAGTGTAGAATGAGCTATACTTATTATGTAGTGTAGAATGTGCTATACATATATAGAGTAGAATGAGCTATACTTATTATGTAGTGTCGAATGTGCTATACTTATATAGAGTAGAATGAGCTATACTTATTATGTAGTGTAGAATGTGCTATACTTATATAGAGTAGAATGAGCTATACTTATATAGTGTAGAATGAGCTATACTTATTATATAGAGTAGAATGTGCTATACTTATTATATAGTGTAGAATGTGCTACACTTATTATATAGTGTAGAATGAGCTATACTTATTATATAGTGTAGAATGAGCTATACTTATTATATAGTGTAGATGAGCTATACTTTTATATAGAGTAGAATGAGCTATACTTTATATAGTGTAGAATGAGCTATACTTATTATATAGTGTAGAATGAGCTATACTTATTTTATAGAGAAGAATGAGTCAATACTTAATATATAGTGTTAGATATGAGCAATACATATTATATAGTGTAGGAATGAGCTATACTTATTATATAGACGTAGAATGTGCTATACTTATTATATAGTGTAGAATGAGGCTATACTTATTATATAGTGTAGTAATGAGCTATACTTTATTATCTCGTGTAGAATGAGCTATACTTATTATATAGTGTAGAATGAGCTATACTTACTTATATAGTGTAGAATTGAGCTATACTTATTATATAGTGTGAATGAGCTATACTTATATAGTGTAGAATGAGCTATACTTATTATATAGTGTAGAATGAGCTATACTTATTTTATAGAGTAGAATGAGCTATACTTAATATATAGTGTAGAATGAGCAATACTTATTATATAGTGTAGAATGAGCTATACTTATTATATAGAGTAGAATGTGCTATACTTATTATATAGTGTAGAATGAGCTATACTTATTATATAGTGTAGAATGAGCTATACTTATTATATAGTGTAGAATGAGCTATACTTATTATATAGTGTAGAATGAGCTATACTTATTATATAGTGTAGAATGAGCTATACTTATATAGTGTAGAATGTGCTATACTTATTATATAGTGTAGAATGTGCTATACTTATTATATAGAGTAGAATGTGCTATACTTATTATATAGAGTAGAATGTGCTATACTTATTATATAGTGTAGAATGAGCTATACTTATTATATAGTGTAGAATGAGCTATACTTATTATATAGAGTAGAATGTGCTATACTTATTATATAGAGTAGAATGAGCTATACTTATTATATAGTGTAGAATGAGCTATACTTATTATATAGTGTAGAATGAGCTATACTTATTATATAGTGTAGAATGAGCTATACTTTTTATATAGTGTAGAATGAGCTATACTTATTATATAGAGTAGAATGAGCTATACTTATTATATAGTGTAGAATGAGCTATACTTATTATATAGTGTAGAATGAGCTATACTTATTTTATAGAGTAGAATGAGCTATACTTAATATATAGTGTAGAATGAGCAATACTTATTATATAGTGTAGAATGAGCTATACTTATTATATAGAGTAGAATGTGCTATACTTATTATATAGTGTAGAATGAGCTATACTTATTATATAGTGTAGAATGAGCTATACTTATTATATAGTGTAGAATGAGCTATACTTATTATATAGTGTAGAATGAGCTATACTTATTATATAGTGTAGAATGAGCTATACTTATTATATAGTGTAGAATGAGCTATACTTATTATATAGTGTAGAATGTGCTATACTTATTATATAGTGTAGAATGAGCTATACTTATTATATAGTGTAGAATGAGCTATACTTATTATATAGTGTAGAATGAGCTATACTTATTATATAGTGTAGAATGAGCTATACTTATTATATAGTGTAGAATGAGCTATACTTATTATATAGAGTAGAATGTGCTATACTTATTATATAGAGTAGAATGAGCTATACTTATTATATAGTGTAGAATGAGCTATACTTATATAGTGTAGAATGAGCTATACTTATTATATAGTGTAGAATGAGCTATACTTATTATATAGAGTAGAATGTGCTATACTTATTATATAGAGTAGAATGAGCTATACTTATTATATAGTGTAGAATGAGCTATACTTATTATATAGTGTCGAATGAGCTATACTTATTTTATAGAGTAGAATGAGCTATACTTAATATATAGTGTAGAATGAGCAATACTTATTATATAGTGTAGAATGAGCTATACTTATTATATAGAGTAGAATGTGCTATACTTATTATATAGTGTAGAATGAGCTATACTTATTATATAGTGTAGAATGAGCTATACTTATTATATAGTGTAGAATGAGCTATACTTATTATATAGTGTAGAATGAGCTATACTTATTATATAGTGTAGAATGAGCTATACTTATTATATAGTGTAGAATGAGCTATACTTATTATATAGTGTAGAATGAGCTATACTTATTTTATAGAGTAGAATGAGCTATACTTATTATATAGTGTAGAATGAGCAATACTTATTATATAGTGTAGAATGAGCTATACTTATTATATAGTGTAGAATGAGCTATACTTATTATATAGTGTAGAATGAGCTATACTTATTATATAGTGTAGAATGAGCTATACTTATTATATAGTGTAGAATGAGCTATACTTATTATATAGTGTAGAATGAGCTATACTTATTATATAGTGTAGAATGAGCTATACTTATATAGTGTAGAATGTGCTATACTTATTATATAGAGTAGAATGAGCTATACTTATTATATAGAGTAGAATGAGCTATACTTATTATATAGTGTAGAATGAGCTATACTTATTATATAGTGTAGAATGAGCTATACTTATTATATAGTGTAGAATGAGCTATACTTATTATATAGTGTAGAATGAGCTATACTTATTATATAGTGTAGAATGAGCTATACTTATTATATAGTGTAGAATGAGCTATACTTATTATATAGTGTAGAATGAGCTATACATATTATATAGTGTAGATGAGCTATACTTATTATATAGTGTAGAATGAGCTATACTTATTATATAGAGTAGAATGAGCTATACTTATTATATAGTGTAGAATGAGCTATACTTATTATATAGTAGAATGAGCTATACTTATTATATAGTGTAGAATGTGCTATACTTATAATATAGAGTAGAATGAGCTATACTTATTATATAGTGTAGAATGAGCTATACTTATTATATAGAGTAGAATGTGCTATACTTATTATATAGTGTAGAATGAGCTATACTTATTATATAGAGTAGAATGAGCTATACTTATTATATAGTGTAGAATGAGCTATACTTATTATATAGTGTAGAAGTGAGCTAGACTTATTATATAGTGTAGGAATGAGTCTATACGTATATATAGTGTAGAATGAGCTATACTTATTATATAGTGTAGAGATGTGGCTATACTTATATAGAGTGTAGAATGTGCTATACTTATTATATAGAGTAGAAATGAGCTATACTTATTATATAGAGTAGAATGAGCTATACTTATTATATAGAGTAGAATGAGCTATACTTATTATATAGTGTAGAATTGCTATACTTATTATATGTTAGAATGTGCTATACTTATTATAAAGTGTAGAATGTGCTATACTTATTATATAGTTAGAATGAGCTATACTTATTATATAGTAGTAGAATGTGCTATACTTATTATATGAGTAGAATGTGCTATTACTTATTATATAGAGTAGAATTGAGCTATACTTATTATATAGAGTAGAATGAGCTATACTTATTATATAGTGTAGAATGAGCTATACTTATTATATAGTGTAGAATGAGCTATACTTATTATATAGTGTAGAATGAGCTATACTTTTATATAGTGTAGAATGAGCTATACTTATTATATAGAGTAGAATGAGCTATACTTATTATATAGTGTAGAATGAGCTATACTTATTATATAGTGTAGAATGAGCTATACTTATTATATAGAGTAGAATGAGCTATACTTATTATATAGTGTAGAATGAGCTATACTTATTATATAGTGTAGAATAAGCTATACTTATTATATAGTGTAGAATGAGCTATACTTATTATATAGTGTAGAATGTGCTATACTTATTATATAGTGTAGAATGAGCTATACTTATTATATAGAGTAGAATGAGCTATACTTAATATATAGAGTAGAATGAGCTATACTTATTATATAGAGTAGAATGTAGTGTAGAATGAGCTATACTTATTATATAGTGTAGAATGTGCTATACTTATTATATAGTGTAGAATGAGCTATACTTATTATATAGTGTAGAATGAGCTATACTTATTATATAGTGTAGAATGAGCTATACTTATTATATAGTGTAGAATGAGCTATACTTATTATATAGTGTAGAATGAGCTATACTTATTATATAGAGTAGAATGAGCTATACTTATTATATAGTTGTAGAATGAGCTATACTTATTATATAGTGTAGAATGAGCTATACTTATTATATAGTGTAGAATGAGCTATACTTATTATATAGTGTAGAATGAGCTATACTTATTATATAGTGTAGAATGAGCTATACTTATTATATAGAGTAGAATGAGCTATACTTATTATATAGAGTAGAATGAGCTATACTTATTATATAGTGTAGAATGAGCTATACTTATTATATAGTGTAGAATGAGCTATACTTATTATATAGTGTAGAATGAGCTATACTTATTATAAAGTGTAGAATGAGCTATACTTATTATAGTAGTGTAGAATGAGCTATACATATTATATAGAGTAGAATGAGCTATACCTTATTATATAGTGTAGAATGAGCTATACTTATTATATAGTGTAGAATGAGCTATACTTATTATATAGTGTAGAATGAGCTATACTTATTATATAGTGTAGAATGAGCTATACTTATTATATAGTGTAGAATGAGCTATACTTATTATATAGTGTAGAATGTGCTATACTTATTATATAGTGTAGAATGTGCTATACTTATTATATAGTGTAGAATGAGCTATACTTATTATATAGTGTAGAATGAGCTATACTTATTATATAGAGTAGAATGAGCTATACTTATTATATAGTGTAGAATGAGCTATACTTATTATATAGTGTAGAATGAGCTATACTTATTATATAGTGTAGAATGAGCTATACTTATTATATAGTGTAGAATGAGCTATACTTATTATATAGTGTAGAATGAGCTATACTTATTATATAGTGTAGAATGAGCTATACTTATTATATAGTGTAGAATGAGCTATACTTATTATATAGTGTAGAATGAGCTATACTATATATAGTGTAGAATGAGCTATACTTATTATATAGTGTAGAATGAGCTTATACTTATTTTATAGAGAAGAATGAGCTATACTATATATATAGTGTAGAATGAGCAATACTTATGTATATAGTGTAGAATGAGCTAAACTTATTATATAGAGTAGAATGTGCTATACTTATTATATAGTGTAGAATGAGCTATACTTATTATATAGTGTAGAATGAGCTATACTTATTATATAGTGTAGAATGAGCTATACTTATTATATAGTATAGAATGAGCTATACTTATTATATAGTGTAGAATGAGCTATACTTATTATATAGAGTAGAATGTGCTATACTTATTATATAGTGTAGAATGAGCTATACTTATATATAGTGTAGAATGAGCTATACTTATTATATAGTGTAGAATGTGCTATACTTATTATATAGAGTAGAATGAGCTATACTTATTATATAGTGTAGAATGAGCTATACTTATTATATAGTGTAGAATGAGCTATACTTATTATATAGAGTAGAATGAGCTATACTTATTATATAGTGTAGAATGAGCTATACTTATTATATAGTGTAGAATGAGCTATACTTATTATATAGTGTAGAATGAGCTATACTTATTATATAGTGTAGAATGAGCTATACTTATTATATAGTGTAGAATGAGCTATACTTATTATATAGTGTAGAATGTGCTATACTTATTATATAGTGTAGAATGTGCTATACTTATTATATAGAGTAGAATGTGCTATACTTATTATATAGTGTAGAATGTGCTATACTTATTATATAGTGTAGAATGAGCTATACTTATTATATAGTGTAGAATGAGCTATACTTATTATATAGAGTAGAATGTGCTATACTTATTATATAGTGTAGAATGAGCTATACTTATTATATAGAGTAGAATGAGCTATACTTATTATATAGTGTAGAATGAGCTATACTTATTATATAGTGTAGAATGAGCTATACTTTTTATATAGTGTAGAATGAGCTATACTTATTATATAGAGTAGAATGAGCTATACTTATTATATAGTGTAGAATGAGCTATACTTATTATATAGTGTAGAATGAGCTATACTTATTTTATAGAGTAGAATGAGCTATACTTAATATATAGTGTAGAATGAGCAATACTTATTATATAGTGTAGAATGAGCTATACTTATTATATAGAGTAGAATGTGCTATACTTATTATATAGTGTAGAATGAGCTATACTTATTATATAGTGTAGAATGAGCTATACTTATTATATAGTGTAGAATGAGCTATACTTATTATATAGTGTAGAATGAGCTATACTTATTATATAGTGTAGAATGAGCTATACTTATTATATAGTGTAGAATGAGCTATACTTATTATATAGTGTAGAATGAGCTATACTTATTATATAGTGTAGAATGAGCTATACTTATTATATAGTGTAGAATGAGCTATACTTATTATATAGAGTAGAATGAGCTATACTTATTATATAGTGTAGAATGAGCTATACTTATTATATAGTGTAGAATGTGCTATACTTATTATATAGTGTAGAATGAGCTATACTTATTATATAGTGTAGAATGAGCTATACTTATTATATAGTGTATACTTATTATATAGTGTAGAATGAGCTATACTTATTATATAGTGTAGAATGAGCTATACTTATATAGAGTAGAATGTGCTATACTTATTATATAGTGTAGAATGAGCTATACTTATTATATAGAGTAGAATGAGCTATACTTATTATATAGTGTAGAATGAGCTATACTTATTATATAGTGTAGAATGAGCTATACTTATTATATAGAGTAGAATGTGCTATACTTATTATATAGAGTAGAATGAGCTATACTTATTATATAGTGTAGAATGAGCTATACTTATTATATAGTGTAGAATGAGCTATACTTATTATATAGTGTAGAATGAGCTATACTTATTATATAGTGTAGAATGAGCTATACTTATTATATAGTGTAGAATGAGCTATACTTATTATATAGTGTAGAATGAGCTATACTTATTATATAGTGTAGAATGTGCTATACTTATTATATAGTGTAGAATGAGCTATACTTATTATATAGTGTAGAATGAGCTATACTTATTATATAGTGTAGAATGAGCTATACTTATTATATAGTGTAGAATGAGCTATACTTATTATATAGTGTAGAATGAGCTATACTTATTATATAGTGTAGAATGAGCTATACTAATTATATAGTGTAGAATGAGCTATACTTATTATATAGTGTATACTTATTATATAGTGTAGAATGAGCTATACTTATATATAGTGTAGAATGAGCTATACTTATTATATAGTGTAGAATGAGCTATACTTATTATATAGTGTAGAATGAGCTATACTTATTATATAGTGTAGAATGAGCTATACTTATTATATAGTGTAGAATGAGCTATACTTATTATATAGTGTAGAATGAGCTATACTTATTATATAGAGTAGAATGAGCTATACTTATTATATAGAGTAGAATGAGCTATACTTATTAAATAGAGTAGAATGAGCTATACTTATTATATAGTGTAGAATGAGCTATACTTATTATATAGTGTAGAATGAGCTATACTTATTATATAGTGTAGAATGAGCTATACTTTTTATATAGTGTAGAATGAGCTATACTTATTATATAGAGTAGAATGAGCTATACTTATTATATAGTGTAGAATGAGCTATACTTATTATATAGTGTAGAATGAGCTATACTTATTTTATAGAGTAGAATGAGCTATACTCAATATATAGTGTAGAATAAGCTATACTTATTATATAGTGTAGAATAAGCTATACTTATTATATAGTGTAGAATGAGCTATACTTATTATATAGTGTAGAATGTGCTATACTTATTATATAGTGTAGAATGAGCTATACTTATTATATAGTGTAGAATGAGCTATACTTATTATATAGAGTAGAATGAGCTATACTTATTATATAGAGTAGAATGAGCTATACTTATTATATAGTGTAGAATGAGCTATACTTATTATATAGAGTAGAATGTGCTATACTTATTATATAGAGTAGAATGAGCTATACTTATTATATAGTGTAGAATGAGCTATACTTATTATATAGTGTAGAATGAGCTATACTTAGTATATAGTGTAGAATGAGCTATACTTATTATATAGTGTAGAATGAGCTATACTTATTATATAGAGTAGAATGAGCTATACTTATTATATAGTGTAGAATGAGCTATACTTATTATATAGTGTAGAATGAGCTATACTTATTATATAGTGTAGAATGAGCTATACTTATTATATAGTGTAGAATGAGCTATACTTATTATATAGTGTAGAATGAGCTATACTTATTATATAGAGTAGAATGTGCTATACTTATTATATAGAGTAGAATGAGTTATACTTATTATATAGTGTAGAATGAGCTATACTTATTATATAATGTAGAATGAGCTATACTTATTATATAGTGTAGAATGAGCTATACTTATTATACAGTGTAGAATGAGCTATACTTATTATGTAGTGTAGAATGTGCTATACATATATAGAGTAGAATGAGCTATACTTATTATGTAGTGTCGAATGTGCTATACTTATATAGAGTAGAATGAGCTATACTTATTATGTAGTGTAGAATGTGCTATACTTATATAGAGTAGAATGAGCTATACTTATATAGTGTAGAATGAGCTATACTTATTATATAGAGTAGAATGTGCTATACTTATTATATAGTGTAGAATGTGCTATACTTATTATATAGTGTAGAATGAGCTATACTTATTATATAGTGTAGTATGAGCTATACGTATTATGTAGTGTAGAATGTGCTATACTTATATAGAGTAGAATGAGCTATACTTATTATATAGTGTAGAATGAGCTATACTTATTATATAGAGTAGAATGAGCTATACTTATTATATAGTGTAGAATGTGCTACACTTATTATATAGTGTAGAATGAGCTATACTTATTATATAGTGTAGAATGAGCTATACTTATTATATAGTGTAGAATGAGCTATACTTATTATATAGTGTAGAATGAGCTATACTTATATAGTGTAGAATGAGCTATACTTATTATATAGTGTAGAATGAGCTATACTTATTTTATAGAGAAGAATGAGCTATACTTAATATATAGTGTAGAATGAGCAATACTTATTATATAGTGTAGAATGAGCTATACTTATTATATAGAGTAGAATGTGCTATACTTATTATATAGTGTAGAATGAGCTATACTTATTATATAGTGTAGAATGAGCTATACTTATTATATAGTGTAGAATGAGCTATACTTATTATATAGTGTAGAATGAGCTATACTTATTATATAGTGTAGAATGAGCTATACTTATTATATAGTGTAGAATGAGCTATACTTATTATATAGTGTAGAATGAGCTATACTTATATAGTGTAGAATGAGCTATACTTATTATATAGTGTAGAATGAGCTATACTTATTTTATAGAGTAGAATGAGCTATACTTAATATATAGTGTAGAATGAGCAATACTTATTATATAGTGTAGAATGAGCTATACTTATTATATAGAGTAGAATGTGCTATACTTATTATATAGTGTAGAATGAGCTATACTTATTATATAGTGTAGAATGAGCTATACTTATTATATAGTGTAGAATGAGCTATACTTATTATATAGTGTAGAATGAGCTATACTTATTATATAGTGTAGAATGAGCTATACTTATATAGTGTAGAATGTGCTATACTTATTATATAGTGTAGAATGTGCTATACTTATTATATAGAGTAGAATGTGCTATACTTATTATATAGAGTAGAATGTGCTATACTTATTATATAGTGTAGAATGAGCTATACTTATTATATAGTGTAGAATGAGCTATACTTATTATATAGAGTAGAATGTGCTATACTTATTATATAGAGTAGAATGAGCTATACTTATTAAATAGAGTAGAATGAGCTATACTTATTATATAGTGTAGAATGAGCTATACTTATTATATAGTGTAGAATGAGCTATACTTTTTATATAGTGTAGAATGAGCTATACTTATTATATAGAGTAGAATGAGCTATACTTATTATATAGTGTAGAATGAGCTATACTTATTATATAGTGTAGAATGAGCTATACTTATTTTATAGAGTAGAATGAGCTATACTTAATATATAGTGTAGAATGAGCAATACTTATTATATAGTGTAGAATGAGCTATACTTATTATATAGAGTAGAATGTGCTATACTTATTATATAGTGTAGAATGAGCTATACTTATTATATAGTGTAGAATGAGCTATACTTATTATATAGTGTAGAATGAGCTATACTTATTATATAGTGTAGAATGAGCTATACTTATTATATAGTGTAGAATGAGCTATACTTATTATATAGTGTAGAATGAGCTATACTTATTATATAGTGTAGAATGTGCTATACTTATTATATAGTGTAGAATGAGCTATACTTATTATATAGTGTAGAATGAGCTATACTTATTATATAGAGTAGAATGAGCTATACTTATTATATAGAGTAGAATGAGCTATACTTATTATATAGTGTAGAATGAGCTATACTTATTATATAGAGTAGAATGTGCTATACTTATTATATAGAGTAGAATGAGCTATACTTATTATATAGTGTAGAATGAGCTATACTTATTATATAGTGTAGAATGAGCTATACTTATTATATAGTGTAGAATGAGCTATACTTATTATATAGAGTAGAATGAGCTATACTTAATATATAGTGTAGAATGAGCAATACTTATTATATAGTGTAGAATGAGCTATACTTATTATATAGAGTAGAATGTGCTATACTTATTATATAGTGTAGAATGAGCTATACTTATTATATAGTGTAGAATGAGCTATACTTATTATATAGTGTAGAATGAGCTATACTTATTATATAGTGTAGAATGAGCTATACTTATTATATAGTGTAGAATGAGCTATACTTATTATATAGTGTAGAATGTGCTATACTTATTATATAGTGTAGAATGAGCTATACTTATTATATAGTGTAGAATGAGCTATACTTATTATATAGAGTAGAATGAGCTATACTTATTATATAGAGTAGAATGAGCTATACTTATTATATAGTGTAGAATGAGCTATACTTATTATATAGAGTAGAATGTGCTATACTTATTATATAGTGTAGAATGAGCTATACTTATTATATAGTGTAGAATGAGCTATACTTATTATATAGTGTAGAATGAGCTATACTTATTATATAGAGTAGAATGAGCTATACTTATATAGTGTAGAATGAGCTATACTTATTATATAGTGTAGAATGAGCTATACTTATTATATAGTGTAGAATGAGCTATACTTATTATATAGAGTAGAATGAGCTATACTTATTATATAGTGTAGAATGAGCTATACTTATTATATAGAGTAGAATGTGCTATACTTATTATATAGTGTAGAATGAGCTATACTTATTATATAGTGTAGAATGAGCTATACTTATTATATAGTGTAGAATGAGCTATACTTATTATATAGTGTAGAATGAGCTATACTTATTATATAGAGTAGAATGAGCTATACTTATTATATAGTGTAGAATGAGCTATACTTATTATATAGTGTAGAATGAGCTATACTTATTATATAGTGTAGAATGAGCTATACTTATTATATAGTGTAGAATGAGCTATACTTATTATATAGTGTAGAATGAGCTATACTTATTATATAGAGTAGAATGTGCTATACTTATTATATAGAGTAGAATGAGCTATACTTATTATATAGTGTAGAATGAGCTATACTTATTATATAGTGTAGAATGAGCTATACTTATTATATAGTGTAGAATGAGCTATACTTATTATGTAGTGTAGAATGTGCTATACATATATAGAGTAGAATGAGCTATACTTATTATGTAGTGTCGAATGTGCTATACTTATATAGAGTAGAATGAGCTATACTTATTATGTAGTGTAGAATGTGCTATACTTATATAGAGTAGAATGAGCTATACTTATATAGTGTAGAATGAGCTATACTTATTATATAGAGTAGAATGTGCTATACTTATTATATAGTGTAGAATGTGCTATACTTATTATATAGTGTAGAATGAGCTATACTTATTATATAGTGTAGAATGAGCTATACTTATTATGTAGTGTAGAATGTGCTATACTTATATAGAGTAGAATGAGCTATACTTATTATATAGTGTAGAATGAGCTATACTTATTATATAGAGTAGAATGAGCTATACTTATTATATTATATTATGTAAAAAAATTGGAGTCTTTGTACAAAATGTTGGATAAAAGTAATCTTTACTAATTAAAAAGTAGCAAGCAGCAAAATAACAACATAAGTTAGATACTAACTAAAAGTCCTAAAATATTAGTATATACAGCAGAGAATAATCAGAGAATGATGAATATCAGCTAATAGCAGCAGTTCCTAAATTGTACTAATTATAAAATTCTAAATCAGTATGGATTTAATTATCAACAATCATACATACTATACACTAACAACAATCATACATACTATACACTAACAACAATCATACATACATATACACTAACAACAATCATACATACTATACACTAACAACAATCATACATACTATACACTAACAACAATCATACATACATATACACTAACAACAATCATACATACTATACACTAACAACAATCATACATACATATACACTAACAACAATCATACATACATATACACTAACAACAATCATACATACATATACACTAACAACAATCATACATACATATACACTAACAACAATCATACATACTATACACTAACAACAATCATACATACATATACACTAACAACAATCATACATACATATACACAAACAACAATCATACATACTATACACTAACAACAATCATACATACTATACACTAACAACAATCATACATACATATACACTAACAACACTCATACATACATATACACTAACAACAATCATACATACTATACACTAACAACAATCATACATACATATACACAAACAACAATCATACATACTATACACTAACAACAATCATACATACTATACACTAACAACAATCATACATACATATACACTAACAACAATCATACATACATATACACTAACAACAATCATACATACTATACACTAACAACAATCATACATACTATACACTAACAACAATCATACATACATATACACTAACAACACTCATACATACATATACACTAACAACAATCATACATACTATACACTAACAACAATCATACATACATATACACTAACAACAATCATACATACTATACACTAACAACAATCATACATACATATACACTAACAACAATCATACATACATATACACAAACAACAATCATACATACATATACACTAACAACAATCATACATACATACATATACACTAACAACACTCATACATACATATACACTAACAACACTCATACATACATATACACTAACAACAATCATACATACTATACACTAACAACAATCATACATACTATACACTAACAACAATCATACATACTATACACTAACAACACTCATACATACTATACACTAACAACAATCATACATACATATACACTAACAACAATCATACATACATATACACAAACAACAATCATACATACATATACACAAACAACAATCATACATACATATACACTAACAACAATCGTACATACATATACACTAACAACAATCGTACATACTATACACTAACAACAATCATACATACATATACACTAACAACACTCATACATACATATACACTAACAACACTCATACATACTATACACTAACAACAATCATACATACATATACACTAACAACACTCATACATACTATACACTAACAACAATCATACATACATATACACTAACAACAATCATACATACATATACACTAACAACAATCATACATACTATACACTAACAACAATCATACATACTATACACTAACAACAATCATACATACTATACACTAACAACAATCATACATACATATACACTAACAACAATCATACATACATATACACTAACAACAATCATACATACATATACACTAACAACAATCATACATACATATACACTAACAACACTCACTCCAGCAGTATTTATAGGCAACAGGTCTGATTTCCTAAAATAACTTTATTATAACATGAAACAAAGTGCATATTGCTAAAAGTGCATAAATCTAAAAATGCATATTTCAAAAAATATAGTAATGAATGAGCTATACTCATTATATAGAGTAGAATGTGCTATACTTATTATATAGAGTAGAATGTGCTATACTCATTATATAGAGTAGAATGTGCTATACTTATTATATAGAGTAGAATGTGCTATACTTATTATATAGAGTAGAATGTGCTATACTTATTATATAGTGTAGAATGAGCTATACTTATTATATAGTGTAGAATGAGCTATACTTATTATATAGTGTAGAATGAGCTATACTTATTATATAGAGTAGAATGAGCTATACTTATTAAATAGAGTAGAATGAGCTATACTTATTATATAGTGTCGAATGTGCTATACTTATATAGAGTAGAATGAGCTATACTTATTATGTAGTGTAGAATGTGCTATACTTATATAGAGTAGAATGAGCTATACTTATATAGTGTAGAATGAGCTATACTTATTATATAGAGTAGAATGTGCTATACTTATTATGTAGTGTAGAATGTGCTATACTTATTATATAGAGTAGAATGTGCTATACTTATTATATAGTGTAGAATGTGCTATACTTATTATATAGAGTAGAATGTGCTATACTTATTATATAGTGTAGAATGAGCTATACTTATTATATAGTGTAGAATGAGCTATACTTATTATATAGTGTAGAATGAGCTATACTTATTATATAGTGTAGAATGTGCTATACTTATTATATAGTGTAGAATGTGCTATACTTATTATATAGTGTAGAATGAGCTATACTTATTATATAGTGTAGTATGAGCTATACGTATTATGTAGTGTAGAATGTGCTATACTTATATAGAGTAGAATGAGCTATACTTATTATATAGTGTAGAATGAGCTATACTTATTATATAGAGTAGAATGAGCTATACTTATTATATAGTGTAGAATGAGCTATACTTATTATATAGAGTAGAATGAGCTATACTTATTATATAGTGTAGAATGAGCTATACTTATTATATAGAGTAGAATGAGCTATACTTATTATATAGTGTAGAATGAGCTATACTTATTATATTATATTATGTAAAAAAATTGGAGTCTTTGTACAAAATGTTGGATAAAAGTAATCTTTACTAATTAAAAAGTAGCAAGCAGCAAAATAACAACATAAGTTAGATACTAACTAAAAGTCCTAAAATATTAGTATATACAGCAGAGAATAATCAGAGAATGATGAATATCAGCTAATAGCAGCAGTTCCTAAATTGTACTAATTATAAAATTCTAAATCAGTATGGATTTAATTATCAACAATCATACATACTATACACTAACAACAATCATACATACATATACACTAACAACAATCATACATACATATACACTAACAACAATCATACATACTATACACTAACAACAATCATACATACATATACACTAACAACAATCATACATACTATACACTAACAACAATCATACATACATATACACTAACAACAATCATACATACATATACACTAACAACAATCATACATACATATACACTAACAACAATCATACATACTATATACTAACAACAATCATACATACATATACACTAACAACAATCATACATACATATACACTAACAACACTCACTCCAGCAGTATTTATAGGCAACAGGTCTGATTTCCTAAAATAACTTTATTATAACATGAAACAAAGTGCATATTGCTAAAAGTGCATAAATCTAAAAATGCATATTTCAAAAAATATAGTAATGAATGAGCTATACTCATTATATAGAGTAGAATGTGCTATACTTATTATATAGAGTAGAATGTGCTATACTTATTATATAGAGTAGAATGTGCTATACTTATTATATAGTGTAGAATGTGCTATACTTATTATATAGAGTAGAATGTGCTATACTTATTATATAGTGTAGAATGAGCTATACTTATTATATAGTGTAGAATGAGCTATACTTATTATATAGTGTAGAATGTGCTATACTTATTATATAGAGTAGAATGTGCTATACTTATTATATAGTGTAGAATGTGCTATACTTATTATATAGAGTAGAATGTGCTATACTTATTATATAGAGTAGAATGAGCTATACTTATTATATAGAGTAGAATGTGCTATACTTATTATATAGAGTAGAATGAGCTATACTTATTATATAGAGTAGAATGTGCTATACTCATTATATAGAGTAGAATGTGCTATACTTATTATATAGTGTAGAATGTGCTATACTTATTATATAGTGTAGAATGTGCTATACTCATTATATAGAGTAGAATGTGCTATACTCATTATATAGAGTAGAATGTGCTATACTTATTATATAGAGTAGAATGTGCTATACTTATTATATAGTGTAGAATGTGCTATACTCATTATATAGAGTAGAATGTGCTATACTCATTATATAGAGTAGAATGTGCTATACTTATTATATAGTGTAGAATGAGCTATACTTATATAGTGTAGAATGTGCTATACTTATTATATAGAGTAGAATGTGCTATACTCATTATATAGAGTAGAATGTGCTATACTTATTATATAGAGTAGAATGTGCTATACTTATTATATAGTGTAGAATGAGCTATACTTATTATATAGTGTAGAATGAGCTATACTTATTATATAGAGTAGAATGAGCTATACTTATTAAATAGAGTAGAATGAGCTATACTTATTATATAGTGTCGAATGTGCTATACTTATATAGAGTAGAATGAGCTATACTTATTATGTAGTGTAGAATGAGCTATACTTATTATATAGAGTAGAATGAGCTATACTTATATAGTGTAGAATGAGCTATACTTATTATATAGAGTAGAATGTGCTATACTTATTATATAGTGTAGAATGTGCTATACTTATTATATAGTGTAGAATGAGCTATACTTATTATATAGTGTAGTATTAGCTATACGTATTATGTAGTGTAGAATGTGCTATACTTATATAGAGTAGAATGAGCTATACTTATTATATAGTGTAGAATGAGCTATACTTATTATATAGAGTAGAATGAGCTATACTTATTATATAGTGTAGAATGTGCTATACTTATTATATAGTGTAGAATGAGCTATACTTATTATATTATATTATGTAAAAAAATTGGAGTCTTTGTACAAAATGTTGGATAAAAGTAATCTTTACTAATTAAAAAGTAGCAAGCAGCAAAAACAGAATTTATGTTTACCTGATAAATTTCTTTCTCCAACGGTGTGTCCGGTCCACGGCGTCATCCTTACTTGTGGGATATTCTCTTCCCCAACAGGAAATGGCAAAGAGCCCAGCAAAGCTGGTCACATGATCCCTCCTAGGCTCCGCCTACCCCAGTCATTCGACCGACGTTAAGGAGGAATATTTGCATAGGAGAAACCATATGGTACCGTGGTGACTGTAGTTAAAGAAAATAAAATATCAGACCTGATTAAAAAAACCAGGGCGGGCCGTGGACCGGACACACCGTTGGAGAAAGAAATTTATCAGGTAAACATAAATTCTGTTTTCTCCAACATAGGTGTGTCCGGTCCACGGCGTCATCCTTACTTGTGGGAACCAATACCAAAGCTTTAGGACACGGATGAAGGGAGGGAGCAAATCAGGTCACCTAAATGGAAGGCACCACGGCTTGCAAAACCTTTCTCCCAAAAATAGCCTCAGAAGAAGCAAAAGTATCAAACTTGTAAAATTTGGTAAAAGTGTGCAGTGAAGACCAAGTCGCTGCCCTACATATCTGATCAACAGAAGCCTCGTTCTTGAAGGCCCATGTGGAAGCCACAGCCCTAGTGGAATGAGCTGTGATTCTTTCGGGAGGCTGCCGTCCGGCAGTCTCGTAAGCCAATCTGATGATGCTTTTAATCCAAAAAGAGAGAGAGGTAGAAGTTGCTTTTTGACCTCTCCTTTTACCTGAATAAACAACAAACAAGGAAGATGTTTGTCTAAAATCCTTTGTAGCATCTAAATAGAATTTTAGAGCGCGAACAACATCCAAATTGTGCAACAAACGTTCCTTCTTTGAAACTGGTTTTGGACACAGAGAAGGTACGATAATCTCCTGGTTAATGTTTTTGTTAGAAACAACTTTTGGAAGAAAACCAGGTTTAGTACGTAAAACCACCTTATCTGCATGGAACACCAGATAAGGAGGAGAACACTGCAGAGCAGATAATTCTGAGACTCTTCTAGCAGAAGAAATCGCAACTAAAAACAAAACTTTCCAAGATAATAACTTAATATCAACGGAATGTAAGGGTTCAAACGGAACCCCCTGAAGAACTGAAAGAACTAAATTGAGACTCCAAGGAGGAGTCAAAGGTTTGTAAACAGGCTTGATTCTAACCAGAGCCTGAACAAAGGCTTGAACATCTGGCACAGCTGCCAGCTTTTTGTGAAGTAATACCGACAAGGCAGAAATCTGTCCCTTCAGGGAACTTGCAGATAATCCTTTTTCCAATCCTTCTTGAAGGAAGGATAGAATCCTAGGAATCTTAACCTTGTCCCAAGGGAATCCTTTAGATTCACACCAACAGATATATTTTTTCCAAATTTTATGGTAAATCTTTCTAGTCACAGGCTTTCTGGCCTGAACAAGAGTATCGATAACAGAATCTGAGAATCCTCGCTTCGATAAAATCAAGCGTTCAATCTCCAAGCAGTCAGCTGGAGTGAAACCAGATTCGGATGTTCGAACGGACCCTGAACAAGAAGGTCTCGTCTCAAAGGTAGCTTCCAAGGTGGAGCCGATGACATATTCACCAGATCTGCATACCAAGTCCTGCGTGGCCACGCAGGAGCTATCAAGATCACCGACGCCCTCTCCTGCTTGATCCTGGCTATCAGCCTGGGGATGAGAGGAAATGGCGGGAACACATAAGCTAGTTTGAAGGTCCAAGGTGCTACTAGTGCATCCACTAGAGCCGCCTTGGGATCCCTGGATCTGGCCCCGTAGCAAGGAACTTTGAAGTTCTGACGAGAGGCCATCAGATCCATGTCTGGAATGCCCCACAGGTGAGTGACTTGGGCAAAGATTTCCGGATGGAGTTCCCACTCCCCCGGATGCAATGTCTGCCGACTCAGAAAATCCGCTTCCCAATTTTCCACTCCTGGGATGTGGATAGCAGACAGGTGGCAGGAGTGAGACTCCGCCCAAAGAATAATTTTGGTTACTTCTTCCATCGCTAGGGAACTCCTTGTTCCCCCCTGATGGTTGATGTACGCAACAGTCGTCATGTTGTCTGATTGAAACCGTATGAACCTGGTCCTCGCAAGCTGGGGCCAGGCCTGGAGAGCATTGAATATCGCTCTCAGTTCCAGAATATTTATCGGTAGAAGAGATTCTACCCGAGACCAAAGACCCTGAGCTTTCAGGGATCCCCAGACCGCGCCCCAGCCTATCAGACTGGCGTCGGTCGTGACAATGACCCACTCTGGTCTGTGGAACATCATCCCTTGAGACAGATTGTCCAGGGACAGCCACCAACGGAGTGAGTCTCTGGTTCTCTGATTTACTTGTATCTTCGGAGACAAGTCTGTATAGTCCCCATTCCACTGACTGAGCATGCACAGTTGTAATGGTCTTAGATGAATGCGCGCAAAAGGAACTATGTCCATCGCCGCCACCATCAACCCGATCACTTCCATGCACTGAGCTATGGAAGGAAGAGGAACGGAATGAAGTATCCGACAAGAGTCCAGAAGCTTTGTTTTTCTGGCCTCTGTTAGAAAGATCCTCATTTCTAAGGAGTCTATAATTGTTCCCAAGAAGGGAACCCTTGTTGACGGGGATAGAGAACTCTTTTCCACGTTCACTTTCCAGCCGTGAGATCTGAGAAAGGCCAGGACAATGTCCGTGTGAGCCTTTGCTTGAGGAAGGGACGACGCTTGAATCAGAATGTCGTCCAGGTAAGGTACTACTGCAATGCCCCTTGGTCTTAGCACCGCTAGAAGGGACCCTAGTACCTTTGTGAAAATCCTTGGAGCAGTGGCTAATCCGAAAGGAAGCGCCACGAACTGGTAATGTTTGTCCAGGAATGCAAACCTTAGGAACCGATGATGTTCCTTGTGGATAGGAATATGTAGATACGCATCCTTTAAATCCACCGTGGTCATGAATTGACCTTCCTGGATGGAAGGAAGGATAGTTCGAATGGTTTCCATCTTGAACGATGGGACCTTGAGAAATTTGTTTAAGATCTTGAGATCTAGGATTGGTCTGAACGTTCCCTCTTTTTTGGGAACTATGAACAGATTGGAGTAGAACCCCATCCCTTGTTCTCTTAATGGAACAGGATGAATCACTCCCATTTTTAACAGGTCTTCTACACAATGTAAGAACGCCTGTCTTTTTATGTGGTCTGAAGACAACTGCGACCTGTGGAACCTCCCCCTTGGGGGAAGTCCCTTGAATTCCAGAAGATAACCCTGGGAGACTATTTCTAGCGCCCAAGGATCCAGAACATCTCTTGCCCAAGCCTGAGCGAAGAGAGAGAGTCTGCCCCCCACCAGATCCGGTCCCGGATCGGGGGCCAATATTTCATGCTGTCTTGGTAGCAGTGGCAGGTTTCTTGGCCTGCTTTCCCTTGTTCCAGCCTTGCATTGGTCTCCAAGCTGGCTTGGCCTGAGAAGTATTACCCTCTTGCTTAGAGGACGTAGCACCTTGGGCTGGTCCGTTTTTACGAAAGGGACGAAAATTAGGCCTATTTTTTGCCTTGAAGGGCCGATCCTGAGGAAGGGCGTGGCCCTTACCCCCAGTGATATCAGAGATAATCTCTTTCAAGTCAGGACCAAACAGCGTTTTCCCCTTGAAAGGAATGTTTAGTAGCTTGTTCTTGGAAGACGCATCAGCCGACCAAGATTTCAACCAAAGCGCTCTGCGCGCCACAATAGCAAACCCAGAGTTCTTAGCCGCTAACTTAGCCAATTGCAAAGAGGCGTCTAGAGTGAAAGAATTAGCCAATTTGAGAGCATTGATTCTGTCCATAATCTCCTCATAAGGAGGAGAGTCACTATCGAGCACCTTAAGCAGTTCATCAAACCAGAAATATGCGGCAGTAGTGACAGGGACAATGCATGAAATGGATTGTAGAAGGTAACCCTGCTGAACAAACATCTTTTTAAGCAAACCTTCTAATTTTTTATCCATAGGATCTTTGAAAACACAACTATCCTCTATGGGAATAGTGGTGCGTTTGTTTAAAGTAGAAACCGCTCCCTCGACCTTGGGGACTGACTGCCATAAGTCCTTTCTGGGGTCGACCATAGGAAACAATTTTTTAAATATGGGGGGAGGGACGAAAGGAATACCGGGCCTTTCCCATTCTTTATTAACAATGTCCGCCACCCGCTTGGGTATAGGAAAAGCTTCTGGGAGCCCCGGCACCTCTAGGAACTTGTCCATTTTACATAGTTTCTCTGGGATGACTAAATTTTCACAATCATCCAGAGTGGATAATACCTCCTTAAGCAAAATGCGGAGATGTTCCAATTTAAATTTAAATGTAATCACATCAGATTCAGCCTGCTGAGAAATGTTCCCTAAATCAGTAATTTCTCCCTCAGACAAAACCTCCCTGGCCCCCTCAGATTGGGTTAGGGGCCCTTCAGAGATATTAATATCAGCGTCGTCATGCTCTTCAGTAACTAAAACAGAGCAGCCACGCTTACGCTGACAAGGGTTAATTTTGGCTAAAATGTTTTTGACAGAATTATCCATTACAGCCGTTAATTGTTGCATAGTAAGGAGTATTGGCGCGCTAGATGTACTAGGGGCCTCCTGAGTGGGCAAGACTCGTGTAGACGAAGGAGGGAATGATGCAGTACCATGCTTACTCCCCTCACTTGAGGAATCATTTTGGGCATCATTGTCATTATCACATAAATCACATTTATTTAAATGAATAGGAATTCTGGCTTCCCCACATTCAGAACACAGTCTATCTGGTAGTTCAGACATGTTAAACAGGCATAAACTTGATCAGAAAGTACAAAAAACGTTTTAAAATAAAACCGTTACTGTCACTTTAAATTTTAAACTGAACACACTTTATTACTGCAATTGCGAAAAAACATGAAGGAATTGTTCAAAATTCACCAAATTTTCACCACAGCGTCTTAAAGCCTTGAAAATATTGCACACCAATTTTGGAAGCTTTAACCCTTAAAATAACGGAACCGGAGCCGTTTTAAGCTTTAAACCCCTTTACAGTCCCTGGTATCTGCTTTGCTGAGACCCAACCAAACCCAAAGGGGAATACGATACCAAATGACGCCTTCAGAAGTCTTTTATAAGTATCAGAGCTCCTCTCACATGCGACTGCATGCCATGCCTCTCAAAAACAAGTGCGCAACACCGGCGCGAAAATGAGACTCTGCCTATGCTTTGGGAAAGCCCCTAAAGAATAAGGTGTCTAAAACAGTGCCTGCCGATATTATTATATCAAAATACCCAGATAAAATGATTCCTCAAGGCTAAATATGTGTTAATAATCAATCGATTTAGCCCAGAAAAAGTCTACAGTTTAAATAAGCCCTTGTGAAGCCCTTATTTACAATCGTAATAAACATGGCTTACCGGATCCCATAGGGAAAATGACAGCTTCCACCATTACATCGTCTTGTTAGAATGTGTCATACCTCAAGCAGCAAGGGACTGCAAACTGTTCCCCCAACTGAAGTTAATTGCTCTCAACAGTCCTGTGTGGAACAGCCATGGATTTTAGTTACGGTTGCTAAAATCATTTTCCTCATACAAACAGAATTCTTCATCTCTTTTCTGTTTCTGAGTAAATAGTACGTACCAGCACTATTTGAAAATAACAAACTCTTGATTGAATAATGAAAAACTACAGTTAAACACTAAAAAACTCTAAGCCATCTCCGTGGAGATGTTGCCTGTACAACGGCAAAGAGAATGACTGGGGTAGGCGGAGCCTAGGAGGGATCATGTGACCAGCTTTGCTGGGCTCTTTGCCATTTCCTGTTGGGGAAGAGAATATCCCACAAGTAAGGATGACGCCGTGGACCGGACACACCTATGTTGGAGAAATAACAACATAAGTTAGATACTAACTAAAAGTCCTAAAATATTAGTATATACAGCAGAGAATAATCAGAGAATGATGAATATCAGCTAATAGCAGCAGTTCCTAAATTGTACTAATTATAAAATTCTAAATCAGTATGGATTTAATTATCAACAATCATACATACTATACACTAACAACAATCATACATACTATACACTAACAACAATCATACATACATATACACTAACAACAATCATACATACATATACACTAACAACAATCATACATACTATACACTAACAACAATCATACATACATATACACTAACAACAATCATACATACTATACACTAACAACAATCATACATACATATACACTAACAACAATCATACATACTATACACTAACAACAATCATACATACATATACACTAACAACAATCATACATACATATACACTAACAACAATCATACATACTATACACTAACAACAATCATACATACATATACACTAACAACAATCATACATACATATACACTAACAACAATCATACATACATATACACTAACAACAATCATACATACTATACACTAACAACAATCATACATACATATACACTAACAACAATCATACATACTATACACTAACAACAATCATACATACATATACACTAACAACAATCATACATACTATACACTAACAACAATCATACATACATATACACTAACAACAATCATACATACTATACACTAACAACAATCATACATACATATACACTAACAACAATCATACATACTATACACTAACAACAATCATACATACATATACACTAACAACAATCATACATACTATACACTAACAACAATCATACATACATATACACTAACAACAATCATACATACATATACACTAACAACAATCATACATACATATACACTAACAACAATCATACATACTATACACTAACAACAATCATACATACATATACACTAACAACAATCATACATACATATACACTAACAACAATCATACATACTATACACTAACAACAATCATACATACTATACACTAACAACAATCATACATACTATACACTAACAACAATCATACATACATATACACAAACAACAATCATACATACTATACACTAACAACAATCATACATACATATACACTAACAACACTCATACATACATATACACTAACAACAATCATACATACTATACACTAACAACAATCATACATACATATACACAAACAACAATCATACATACTATACACTAACAACAATCATACATACTATACACTAACAACAATCATACATACATATACACTAACAACAATCATACATACATATACACTAACAACAATCATACATACATATACACAAACAACAATCATACATACATATACACAAACAACAATCATACATACATATACACTAACAACAATCATACATACATATACACTAACAACACTCATACATACTATACACTAACAACAATCATACATACTATACACTAACAACAATCATACATACTATACACTAACAACACTCATACATACTATACACTAACAACACTCATACATACTATACACTAACAACAATCATACATACATATACAGAAACAACAATCATACATACATATACACAAACAACAATCATACATACTATACACTAACAACAATCATACATACATATACACTAACAACAATCGTACATACATATACACTAACAACAATCGTACATACATATACACTAACAACAATCGTACATACTATACACTAACAACAATCATACATACATATACACTAACAACACTCATACATACATATACACTAACAACACTCATACATACTATACACTAACAACAATCATACATACATATACACTAACAACACTCATACATACATATACACTAACAACACTCATACATACATATACACTAACAACAATCATACATACATATACACTAACAACAATCATACATACTATACACTAACAACAATCATACATACTATACACTAACAACAATCATACATACATATACACTAACAACAATCATACATACATATACACTAACAACACTCACTCCAGCAGTATTTATAGGCAACAGGTCTGATTTCCTAAAATAACTTTATTATAACATGAAACAAAGTGCATATTGCTAAAAGTGCATAAATCTAAAAATGCATATTTCAAAAAATATAGTAATGAATGAGCTATACTCATTATATAGAGTAGAATGTGCTATACTCATTATATAGAGTAGAATGTGCTATACTTATTATATAGAGTAGAATGAGCTATACTTATTATATAGTGTAGAATGTGCTATACTTATTATATAGTGTAGAATAAGCTATACTTATTATGTAGTGTAGAATGTGCTATACTTATATAGAGTAGAATGTTTTTATATAGTGTAGTATGAGCTATACTTATTATATAGAGTAGAATGTGCTATACTTATTATATAGTGTAGAATGTGCTATACTTATTATATAGTGTAGAATGAGCTATACTTATTATATAGAGTAGAATGAGCTATACTTATTATATAGTGTAGAATGAGCTATACTTATTATATAGTGTAGAATGAGCTATACTTATTATATAGTGTAGAATGAGCTATACTTATTATATAGAGTAGAATGAGCTATACTTATTATATAGAGTAGAATGAGCTATACTTATTATATAGAGTAGAATGAGCTATACTTATTATATAGTGTAGAATGAGCTATACTTATTATATAGTGTAGAATGAGCTATACTTATTATATAGAGTAGAATGTGCTATACTTATTATATAGTGTAGAATTGTCAGATCCTCTTTTTTCCATTGGCCCCTTTCATCCTCTCCTCCCTATTTAACCTGCAACTACTAATCCTTGTTGCTGGATTATTGTAACACACTCCCCTAACGTGTGTCACTGAGCCAATCCGGCTCCAAGCTCACCTTCGTTGTATCCTGTACAGCAAACTCTCCGCTCAGCCTGCTCTGCTGCTCGCAACTACTGTAGCGCTGTCTGTGTCTGCACGCATACGTCATCTTCAGCTGCCGCTCTCTTCTCACAGACACACAGAGTCGCCGCTGCCTGCTCTACAGCTTTAGGAATCCTGCTCTCTCAAACACAAGTATCGCTAGCAGGTTGTATGTAGTCTGTAGCGGTTATACTGTTATCTCAAAGCTGAGCCTGTCTAAACTTGTATGTGCCAAATATTCTTATCAAACAGCCCTTCCTTGTCAGACTGCCTTAAGAGTTTGAAACTGACTCCTGTGTCCGCTTCCAACACTCTATCTCTGGCCTATAAAAACTCTCAGAGGCGTTAACTTGTGATCAGCACGATCTGAGTTAAACACCTCTGACACAAACTCTATTTTTCCTTTCAAACACTACTAATAACGTCCAAGTGGTTTATAGAGAAACCTCTAAAACGACTAAGTATATACAAAAGCCGAACTAAGCAAGTATTGCTGATAAAACTGATATAATAATCCAGCCTAAACTAGAGGTATAAACAACTATGGATGTGACGGATTTAGCAAATCAAGTTGCTAATTTAACACACCGTATGGACACAGTCTCGCAAACACTTAAGGAAGTACAAACTGAAAACCAGGTACTTAAAGACTGTTTAAGAGAAATGTATGCTTCCAAACCTGCACACACAGATGTACTACCTGAGCCTCAGGTATCTTTGCCTGACAAATTTACAGGTAACAGAGCCATGTTCAAGGAATTTAGAAATGCTTGTCTATTATTGTTTGAACTCAAACCCAGAACATACAATAATGATAGAATAAAGGTTCTAACCACAATTTCATATTTGAGGGCTGAGCCGCGAGCATGGGCAGACAGTTTATTTGAAACGCAAAGTCCTATACTCAATTCCTTGCAGGAATTCCTAAAAGCTTTTTCTTCACTCTATGACGACCCCTTTAAACAGGAGTCCGCTGAGACTTCCCTAAGGGCCTTGAAACAAGGCAGACAACCCCTTGAAAATTATATTTCGCAATTTAAAATATTTGCAATAGACTCCAAGTGGAATGAGCCTTCCCTTAAAAACCAGTTTAGAACTGGGCTCTCTGAGGACATCAAGGACGAACTTTCCCGCACAGGTGTCCCAGAAAGATTGGAGGATTTATTCATACATTGCACCACTATTGATAGAAGGATTCGTGAACGCAAGCAAGAGAGGGCTAACAACCCCCCTGGTTCAAATAAGCGCTATAGTCCCCCTGCAAGCCTTTCTAAGGAGTCAGAAACTCCCATGGATATTGGCTTCATCAGAGGACCCCTCACTGCAGAGGAAAAAGGCAGAAGAAGAGCACTTAGATTGTGCATGTACTGTGCAGCCCCAGAGCATGATGTGAATGCTTGTCCTCTCTTAAAGAAAACAAAGATAGGTAAGACTACCTTAAACTCACTTACTCTGTCATTAACAAAGCAAACAAGACCTCACATATCTTTACCTCTTATCTTACAGTGGGATCTACACAGCATAAAGATTGACGCCATTATTGACACCAGGGCGACAGGGAATTACATAGATATGGAATTTGTAAATAGTAATAAAATACCCTCACAAGCAAAACAGTCTCCTGTCTCAATTAATTTGGTAGATGGTTCTTCTTTGTCCACCGGACCAGTAACACTTGAAACTATACCCTTACTTATGTGTACTAATACCGGGCATAAAGAATCAATTTGTTTTGACATAATACCATGTCCTCTTTTCCCTATTATACTAGGTCTCTCCTGGTTACAGGTACATAAACCCATCTTTGACTGGCACCATATGACTATCACCTTAACATCATCATATTGTTCACAAACTTGTTACCCTCTTGACAACATCTTACTCTAATCCACTAACGATTTACCTGTAGAATACTCAGACTTCCAAGATGTCTTTAACAAAATCGAAGCTCAAACACTCCCCCCTCACAGGCCATATGACTGCCCCATAGACCTGCTCCCAGGTGCGACTATACCTGTAGGACATATATACCCACTATCTAAACCTGAATTAGATCATTTAAAACTTTATTTGCAGGAAAATCTTGCAAAAGGTTTCATAAGGCTACCTGCCTTACACACCCTCACCAAGTCCACGGGTTAATGATACTGTAAATGAGATCTCAGAAACCTTTACCGTGGCTCAATACAACATACAACATGCTCAAGCTTCCCATAAAAAGTTTTATGATTTACGACACAGACCCCAACCGCTGTACCAGGTTGGTCAACTTGTTTGGTTGTCCACTAAAAATCTACGTTTACGTACCCCTTCACGTAAATTAAGTAAACTCTTCGTGGGTCCATTCCCGATTGTGGCAATTAAAAATCCAGATACTGTCACCCTTCAGCTTCCTGATTCCTATAGGATTCATCCCACGTTTCACGTCTCCCTGGTCAAACCCTGTCATTCCGGACATCTGCCATCCAATGCAGTTTCACATGACGTATCCCAAGACGTGGAATATGAGGTTCAAGCGGTACTGGATTCCAGACGTCGACGGGGTGAATTGGAGTACTTGATACGTTGGAAGGGGTTTGATCATGCTGAAGATTCTTGGGTACCTGCTACCTCTGTTTCCGCGCCCAGGTGTGTTTCCCTTTTCCATCGTCGGAATCTGGATCGTCCCAGTCCATGAACCCTCGCTGTGGGTATCCTTGGGGGGGGGGGATATGTCAGATCCTCTTTTTTCCATTGGCCCCTTTCATCTTCTCCTCCCTATTTAACCTGCAAATACTAATCCTTGTTGCTGGATTATTGTAACACACTCCCCTAACGTGTGTCACTGAGCCAATCCGGCTCCAAGCTCACCTTCGTTGTATCCTGTACAGCAAACTCTCCGCTCAGCCTGCTCTGCTGCTCGCAACTACTGTAGCGCTGTCTGTGTCTGCACGCATACGTCATCTTCAGCTGCCGCTCTCTTCTTACAGACACACAGAGTCGCCGCTGCCTGCTCTACAGCTTCAGGAATCCTGCTCTCTCAAACACAAGTATCGCTAGCAGGTTGTATGTAGTCTGTAGCGGTTATACTGTTATCTCAAAGCTGAGCCTGTCTAAACTTGTATGTGCCAAATATTCTTATCAAACAGCCCTTCCTTGTCAGACTGCCTTAAGAGTTTGAAACTGACTCCTGTGTCCGCTTCCAACACTCTATCTCTGGCCTATAAAAACTCTCAGAGGCGATAACTTGTGATCAGCACGATCTGAGTTAAACACCTCTGACACAAACTCTATTTTTCCTTTCAAACACTACTAATAACGTCCAAGTGGTTTATAGAGAAACCTCTAAAACGACTAAGTATATACAAAAGCTGAACTAAGCAAGTATTGCTGATAATACTGATAAGAATGAGCTATACTTATTATATAGTGTAGAATGAGCTATACTTATTATATAGTGTAGAATGAGCTATACTTATTATATAGTGTAGAATGAGCTATACTTATTATATAGTGTAGAATGAGCTATACTTATTATATACTTATTATGTAGTGTAGAATGTGCTATACCTATATAGAGTAGAATGAGCTATACTTATTATATAGTGTAGAATAAGCTATACTTATTATATAGAGTAGAATGAGCTATACTTATTATACAGTGTAGAATGAGCTATACTTATTATATAGAGTAGAATGTGCTATACTTATTATATAGTGTAGAATGTGCTATACTTATTATATAGAGTAGAATGTGCTATACCTATTATATAGAGTAGAATGAGCTATACTTATTATATAGAGTAGAATGAGCTATACTTATTATATAGAGTAGAATGAGCTATACTTATTATATAGAGTAGAATGAGCTATACTTATTATATAGTGTAGAATGTGCTATACTTATTATTTAGAGTAGAATGTGCTATACTTATTATATAGAGTAGAATGAGCTATACTTATTATATAGTGTAGAATGAGCTATACTTATTATATAGTGTAGAATGAGTTATACTTATATAGTGTAGAATGTGCTATACTTATTATATAGAGTAGAATGAGCTATACTTATTATATAGAGTAGAATGAGCTATACTTATTATATAGTGTAGAATGTGCTATACTTATTATATAGAGTAGAATGTGCTATACTTATTATATAGAGTAGAATGAGCTATACTTATTATATAGTGTAGAATGAGCTGTTACTTATTATAGAGGTAGAATGAGCTATACTTATTATATAGTGTAGAATGAGCTACTTATATATAGATGTAGAATGTGCTAATTATTATGTAGAGTAGAATGTGCTATATTATTATATAGTAGTAGAATGGTGCTATACTTATTATATAGTAGTAGACTTTGCATACTTATTCATATAGAGTAGAATGAGCTTACTTATTATATAGTGTAGAATGAGCTATACTTATTTATAGAGTAGAAATGAGCTATACTTATTATATCAGAGTAGAATGAGCTATTATTATGTAGAGTAGAATGTGCCAATATACTTATTATATAGAGTAGAATGTGCTCTACTTATCTATAATAGAGTAGAATGAGCTATACTTATAATATAGTGTAGAATGAGCTATACTTATTAAATAGAGTAGAATGTGCTATACTTATTATATAGAGTAGAATGAAGCTATACTTATTCTATAGAGTAGAATGTGCTCTACTATTATTATATAGTGTAGAATTAGCTATACTATATTAGTATAGAGTAGAATGAGCTATACTTGTTATATAGTGTAGAATGTCGCTATACTTAATTATATAGAGAGAATGAGCTATACTTAATTATATAAGAGTAGAATGAGCTATACTTATATATAGAGTAGAATGTGCTATACTTATATATAGAGTAGAATGTGCTATACTTATCGCTCTCACGCTCGCAGCTAGAATGTGCTATACTTATTATATAGAGTAGAATGAGCTTATACTTATTATATAGAGTAGAATGTGCTATACTTATTATATAGAGTAGAATGAGCTATACTTATTATATAGTGTGATGTGCTATACTTAAAGAGTAGAATGTGCTATACCTATTATATAGTGTAGAATGAGCTATAACTTATTATCTAGCAGTAGAATGAGCTATACTTATTATATTAGAGTAGAATGTGCTATACTTATTATATAGTGTAGAATGAGCTATACTTATTATATAGTGTAGAATGTGCTATACTTATTATATAGAGTAGAATGAGCTATACTTATTATATAGAGTAGAATGTGCTATACTTATTATATAGTGTAGAATGTGCTATACTTATTATATAGAGTAGAATGTGCTATACTTATTATATAGAGTAGAATGAGCTATACTTATTATATAGTGTAGAATGAGCTATACTTATTATATAGTGTAGAATGAGCTATACTTATTATATAGAGTAGAATGAGCTATACTTATTATATAGAGTAGAATGTGCTATACTTATTATATAGTGTAGAATGTGCTATACTTATTATATAGAGTAGAATGTGCTATACTTATTATATAGTGTAGAATGTGCTATACTTATTATATAGAGTAGAATGTGCTATACTTATTATATAGAGTAGAATGAGCTATACTTATTATATAGAGTAGAATGTGCTATACTTATTATATAGAGTAGAATGTGCTATACTTATTATATAGAGTAGAATGTGCTATACTTATTATATAGAGTAGAATGTGCTATACTTATTATATAGAGTAGAATGTGCTATACTTATTATATAGAGTAGAATGTGCTATACTTATTATATAGAGTAGAATGAGCTATACTTATTATATAGTGTAGAATGTGCTATACTTATTATATAGAGTAGAATGAGCTATACTTATTATATAGAGTAGAATGAGCTATACTTATTATATAGTGTAGAATGTGCTATACTTATTATATAGTGTAGAATGAGCTATACTTATTATATAGAGTAGAATGTGCTATACTTATTATATAGTGTAGAATGTGCTATACTTATTATATAGAGTAGAATGAGCTATACTTATTATATAGAGTAGAATGAGCTATACTTATTATATAGAGTAGAATGTGCTATACTTATTATATAGAGTAGAATGTGCTATACTTATTATATAGTGTAGAATGTGCTATACTTATTATATAGAGTAGAATGTGCTATACTTATTATATAGTGTAGAATGTGCTATACTTATTATATAGAGTAGAATGTGCTATACTTATTATATAGAGTAGAATGAGCTATACTTATTATATAGTGTAGAATGTGCTATACTTATTATATAGAGTAGAATGTGCTATACTTATATAGAGTAGAATGAGCTATACTTATTATATAGTGTAGAATGTGCTATACTTATTATATAGAGTAGAATGTGCTATACTTATTATATAGAGTAGAATGAGCTATACTTATTATATAGTGTAGAATGAGCTATACTTATTATATAGTGTAGAATGAGTTATACTTATTATATAGTGTAGAATGTGCTATACTTATTATATAGAGTAGAATGAGCTATACTTATTATATAGAGTAGAATGAGCTATACTTATTATATAGTGTAGAATGTGCTATACTTATTATATAGAGTAGAATGTGCTATACTTATTATATAGAGTAGAATGAGCTATACTTATTATATAGTGTAGAATGAGCTATACTTATTATATAGTGTAGAATGAGCTTTACTTATTATAAGTGTAGGAATGAGCTATACTTATTATATAGTGTAGAATGAGCTATACTTATTATATAGTGTAGAATGAGCTATACTTATTATATAGTGTAGAATGTGCTATACTTATTATATAGAGTAGAATGAGCTATACTTATTATATAGAGTAGAATGTGCTATACTTATTATATAGTGTAGAATGAGCTATACTTATTATATAGTGTAGAATGTGCTATACTTATTATATAGAGTAGAATGTGCTATACTTATTATATAGAGTAGAATGTGCTATACTTATTATATAGAGTAGAATGTGCTATACTTATTATATAGTGTAGAATGAGCTATACTTATTATATAGTGCTATACTTATTATATAGTTAGAATGAGATATACTTATTATTAGTGTTAGAAAGAGCTATACTTATTATATAGTGTAGAATGAGCTTATACTTATTATTAGTGTAGAATGAGCTATACTTATTATATAGGTAGAATGAGCTATACTTATTATATAGTGTAGAATGAGCTATACCTTATTATATAGAGTAGAATGAGCTATACTTATTATATAGTGTAGAATGTGCTATACTTATTATATAGAGTAGAATGAGCTATACTTATTAATATAGAGTAGAATGAGCTATACTTATTATATAAGAGTAGATGAGCTATACTTATTATATAGAGTAGAATGTGCTATACTTATTATATAGAGTAGAATGTGCTATACTTATTATATAGTGTAGAATGTGCTATACTTATTATATAGAGGTAGAATGTGCTATACTTATTATATAGTGTAGAATGAGCTATACTTATTATATAGTGGTAGAATGAGCCTACACGTTATTATAGTGTAGATGAGCTATACTTATATAGTGTAGAAATGAGCTATACTTATTATGTAGGTAGAATGTGCTATACTTTATATAGTGTAGAATGAGCTATACTTATTATATAGTGTAGAATGAGCGATACTTATTATATAGAGTAGAATGTGCTATACTTATTATTTAGTGTAGAGATGAGCTATACTTATTATATAGAGTAGAATGTGCTATACTTATTATATAGTGATGAAGTGTAGATTATACATTTATATAGAGTAGATGTTGCTATAATTGATTTTATAGTGTAGAATGGAGATATACTTATTTATATAGTGTAGAATGAGCTATTACTTATTATAGAGGTGTAGAATGAGTCTATACTTATTGATAGTAGTGTTAGAATGTGCTATACCTTAGTTATATAGAGTAGAATGAGCTATACTTATTATATAGAGTAGAATGAGCTATACTTATTATCATAGTGTAGAATGAGCTATACTATATTATATAGTGTAGAGATGAGCTATACTTATTATATAGAGTAGAATGAGCTATACTTTATATAGATGGTAGAATGTGCTATACTTATTATAGTAGAGTAGAATCGTGCTATACTTATATAGAGTAGAATGAGCTATACTTATTATATAGTGTAGAATGAGCTATACTTATATATAGTGTAGAATGAGCTATACTTATTATATAGTGTAGAATGAGCTATACTTATTATAAGAGTTGAATGAGCTATACTTTATTATATAGTGTAGAATGAGCTATACTTATTATATGTAGTAGAATGAGCTATACTTATTATAAGAAGTAGAATGAGCTATACTTATTATATAGAGTAGATGAGCTTTACTTATTATATAGAGTAGAATGAGCTATACTATTATATAGTGTAGAATGAGACATACTTATTATATAGTGTAGAATGAGCTATACTTATTATATAGTGTAGAATAGTGCTATACTTATTTTATAGTTGTAGAATGAGCCTATACTTATTATATAGTGTAGAATGAGCTATACTTATTATATAGTGTAGACTGAGCTATACTTATTATATAGTGTAGAATGTGCTATACTTATATATAGTGTAGAATGAGCTATACTTATTATATAGTGTAGAATGAGCTATACTTATTATATAGTGTAGAATGAGCTATACTTATTATATAGTGTAGAATGAGCTATACTTATTATATAGTGTAGAATGAGCTATACTTATTATATAGTGTAGAATGAGCTATACTTATTATATAGTGTAGAATGAGCTATACTTATTATATAGTGTAGAATGAGCTATACTTATTATATAGTGTAGAATGTGCTATACTTATTATATAGTGTAGAATGAGCTATAATTATTATATAGTGTAGAATGAGCTATACTTATTATAAGAGTAGAATGAGCTATACTTATTATATAGTGTAGAATGTGCTATACTTATATAGAGTAGAATGAGCTATACTTATTATATAGTGTAGAATGTGCTATACTTATTATATAGAGTAGAATGAGCTATACTTATTATATAGTGTAGAATGAGCTATACTTATTATATAGAGTAGAATGAGCTATACTTATTATATAGAGTAGAATGTGCTATACTTATTATATAGAGTAGAATGTGCTATACTTATTATATAGAGTAGAATGAGCTATACTTATTATATAGAGTAGAATGAGCTATACTTATTATATAGAGTAGAAGGCTATTTTGTTAATGCTTGAGACCCATAGACTCAAAACAAAATATTAAATAGCAAAGAAAAGCCTGGGACTTATGTAGTGTAGAATGTGCTATACTTATTATATAGTGTAGAATGTGCTATACTTATTATATAGAGTAGAATGAGCTATACTTATTATATAGAGTAGAATGAGCTATACTTATTATATAGTGTAGAATGAGCTATACTTATTATATAGTGTAGAATGAGCTATACTTATATAGCGTAGAATGTGCTATACTTATTATATAGTGTAGAATGAGCTATACTTATTATATAGAGTAGAATGAGCTATACTTATTATATAGAGTAGAATGAGCTATACTTATTATATAGAGTAGAATGAGCTATACTTATTATATAGTGTAGAATGTGCTATACTTATTATATAGTGTAGAATGTGCTATACTTATTATATAGTGTAGAATGAGCTATACTTATTATATAGAGTAGAATGTGCTATACTTATTATATAGTA